>NC_048570.1:100712821-100895321 GCF_013265735.2 Oncorhynchus mykiss | reverse complement strand
CTCTCTCTCTCTGCCCCATCCTGTCATCTCTGTCTGTCCTCTCTCTCTGCCCCTCCTGTCCTCTCTCTCTCTCTCTGCCCCTCCTGTCCTCTCTCTGTCTCTGTCCCTCCTGTCCTCTCTCTCTCTCTCTCTCTCTCCCTCCTGTCCTCTCTCTCTCTCTGTCCCTCCTGTCCTCTCTGACTGTCCTCTCTCTCCATGTGTCAGCGGTTCTGTACAGATGTGGATGCTAAGAACATGCTGCAGTGTCTGAAACAGAACAAGAACTCTGAACTGATGGATCCCAAGTGTAAACAGATGATCACCAAGAGACAGATCACACAGAACACAGGTAACACACACTGTCACACTGTCACACACAGACACTCTCACACACACACAGACACTCTCACACAGAACACAGGTAACACACTCTCACACACACACAGACACTCTCACACAGAACACAGGTAAAACACTCTCACACACACACAGACACTCTCACACAGAACACAGGTAACACACACTGTCACACACACATACACTCTCACACAGAACACAGGTAACACACTCTCACACACACAGACACACAGACACTCTCACACAACACAGGTAACACACACTGTAGAGGGACCACCTGTTGTTACCTCTAATAGAGGGACCACCTGTTACCTCTAATAGAGGGACCACCTGTTACCTCTAATAGAGGGACCACCTGTTACATCTAATAGAGGGACCACCTGTTACCTCTAATAGAGGGACCACCTCTTACCTCTAATAGATGGACCAGATGGACCTCTAATAGAGGGACCACCTGTTACCTCTAATAGAGGGACCACCTCTTACCTCTAATAGATGGGACCACCTGTTACCTCTAATAGAGGGACCACCTGTTACCTCTAATAGAGGGACCACCTGTTACCTCTAATAGAGGGACCACCTGTTACCTCTAATAGAGGGACCACCTGTTACCTCTAATAGAGGGACCACCTGTTACCTCTAATAGAGGGACCACCTGTTACCTCTAATAGATGGACCAGATGGACCTCTAATAGAGGGACCACCTGTTACCTCTAATAGAGGGACCACCTCTTACCTCTAATAGATGGGATCACCTGTTACATCTAATAGAGGGATCACCTGTTACCTCTAATAGAGGGACCACCTCTAATAGATGGACCATCTGTTACCTCTAATAGATGGGATCACCTCTTACCTCTAATAGGACCATCTCCTCGCCTGCTTCTCAACGCTTGGAGGAGTTGGTCTAAGGTCCCTCCCCTTGGATCTTCTTCTCTCTCCAATGGGTTTTGAGAAGCAGGCGAGGAAAGCGGATGCAAGGAATGGAGAGAAAAGGAATTGGGTCAGAGCCCATGTCATGTGGACCCGGGTCAGAGCCCATGTCATGTGGACCCGGGTCAGAGCCCATGTCAGGTGGACCCGGGTCAGAGCCCATGTCAGGTGGACCCGGATCAGAGCCCATGTCATGTGGACCCGGGTCAGAGCCCATGTCATGTGGACCCGGGTCAGAGCCCATGTCATGTGGACCCGGGTCATGTGGACCCGTATCTCTGATATTTCTGGTTGTCTTTCTCTCTCTCAGACTACAGGTTAAACCCAATATTGAGAAAGGCCTGTAAGGCAGACATCCCTAAATTCTGTCAGCCAATCCTGAACAAGGCCAGTGATGACAGTGAACTGGAGGGCCAGGTGATTGGTTGCCTGAAGCTGAAATACGCCGACCAGCGTCTGTCTCCAGACTGTGAGGACCAGATCAGAGTGATTCTTCAGGAGTCGGCGCTGGACTACAGACTGGACCCCCAGCTACAGATCCACTGTGCTGAGGAGGTGAGGAGTGTTAATATAGACTGGACCCCCAGCTACAGATCCACTGTGGTGAGGAGTGTTAATATAGACTGGACCCACAGCTACAGATCAACTGAGGAGGTGAGGAGTGTTAATATAGACTGGACCCACAGCTACAGATCCACTGTGCTGAGGAGGTGAGGAGTGTTAATATAGACTGGACCCCCAGCTACAGATCCACTGAGGAGGTGAGGAGTGTTAATATAGACTGGACCCACAGCTACAGATCCACTGAGGAGGTGAGGAGTGTTAATATAGACTGGACCCCCAGCTACAGATCCACTGAGGAGGTGAGGAGTGTTAATATAGACTGGACCCACAGCTACAGATCCACTGAGGAGGTGAGGAGTGTTAATATAGACTGGACCCCAGCTACAGATCCACTGTGCTGAGGAGGTGAGGAGTGTTAATATAGACTGGACCCCAGCTACAGATCCACTGAGGAGGTGAGGAGTGTTAATATAGACTGGACCGCCAGCTACAGATCCACTGTGCTGAGGAGGTGAGGAGTGTTCCTCTAAACCAGGCCAGACTGCTGTCCCTGAGAGATGGTTACTAATACACAACCCCACAGCCCTGAAGAGACCGGTCCTCTAAACCAGGCCAGACTGCTGTCCCTGAGAGATGGTTACTAATACACAACCCCACAGCCCTGAAGAGACCGGTCCTCTAAACCAGGCCAGACTGCTGTCCCTTAGAGATGGTTACTAATACACAACCCCACAGCCCTGAAGAGACCGGCCCCAAACTAGTCCAGACTGCTGTAAAACATGTTCCATGTTGATAGAAGAAGGCTTTTGAAATACATTCTGAGATCTGCAACTAGAGAATTTACGTTCTCTGTCTTCCCTCTCTCTGTCTTCCCTCTATTCCCCTCTCCCTCCCTCCCCCTGTCACTCCTCTAGATCCCCGGTCTGTGTGCGGAGGAGGCAGTGGCCCAGGAGCAGACAGGTCAGGTGGAGGAGTGTCTGAAGGCCAACCTGTTGAAGATCAAACATGACTTGTGTAAGAAGGAGGTGCTGAACATGTTGAAGGAGAGCAAGGCAGACGTCTTCGTTGATCCTGTCCTCCACACGGCCTGTGCCCTTGACCTCAAACACCAGTGTGCTGCTGTCACGCCGGGCAGAGGACGACGTGAGTCCCGCCCACCTGTCTGTTCACAGCCAATGACATGGGGGTATATTCACCTTCTACACCACCTGTCTGTTCACAACCATAGGATTTAGTAATGACATGGCGGTATATTCACCTTCCTACACCACCATGATAGTATTTAGTAATGATATAGATTGAGAACCATATTTAGGTAGCCTGGTTTCACTTTTGAGTTGTGGGTGATTGTTTCCTGTGTCTGTGTTTGTACCATACGGGCCTGTTTCGGTTTTCGTTTGTTCATTCACGTTGTTATTTTGTATTTTGTAGTGTTCAGTTTTATATATTAAAATGGACACTTACCACGCAGCGCATTGGTCCTCCGACCTCTCTTACTCCTCGTCAGAAGAAGAGGACAATCGTGACACAGGGAGAATCTAAAATTCCCCCCATTGATTTAGTTCTAATGTTTGAGTCACTCAGCATAAGAACAAGGCATAAGCCCTAGGAAGCTGGCTTGGTGCTTGGCTTGGTGCTTGGCTCGGTGCTTGGTGCTTGGCTCGGTGCTTGGCTCGGTGCTTGGTGCTTGGCTTGGTGCTTGGCTTGGTGCTTAGTGCTTGTCTTGGTGCTAGGCTTGGTGCTTGTCTTGGTGCTTAGTGCTAGGCTTGGTGCTAGGCTTGGTGCTTGGCTTGGTGCTTGGCTTGGTGCTTGGCTCGGTGCTTGGCTTGGCTCGGTACTTGGCTTGGCTCGGTACTTGGCTTGGCTCGCTACTTGGCTTGGCTCGGTGCTTGGCTCGGTGCTTGGCTCGGTGCTTGGCTTGGTGCTCGGTGCTTGGCTCGGTGCTTGGCTTGGTGCTCGGTGCTTGGCTCGGTGCTTGGCTCGGTGCTTGGCTCTGCGCTTGGCTTGGCACTTAGTGCTTGTCTTGGTGCTTGGCTTGGTGCTTGGCTTGGTGCTTGGCGCTTGGCTTGGTCCTTGGCTTGGTGCTTGGTTTGGTGCTTGGTTTGGTGCTTGGTTCGGTGCTTGGTGCTTGGCTTGGTGCTTGGCTTGGTGCTTGGCTTGGCTTGGTGCTTGGCTTGGCTCGGTGCTTGGCTCGGTGCTTGGCTCGGTGCTTGGCTCGGTGCTTGGTGCTTGGTGCTTGGCTTGGTGCTTGGCTTGGTGCTTGGCTTGGCTTGGTGCTTGGCTTGGTGCTTGGTGCTTGGCTTGGCTCGGTGCTTGGCTCAGTGCTTGGCTCGGTGCTTGGCTCGGTGCTTGGTGCTTGGCTCGGTGCTTGGTGCTTGGCTCGGTGCTTGGCTTGGCTTGGTGCTTGACTTGGTGCTTGGTGCTTGACTTGGTGCTTGGTTCTTGGCTTGGTGCTTGGTTCTTGGCTTGGTGCTTGGTTCTTGGCTTGGTGCTTGGTTCTTGGCTTGGTGCTTGTTTCTTGGCTTGGTGCTTGGCTTGGCTTGGTGCTTGGCTTGGTGCTTGGCTTGGTGCTTGGCTTGGTGCTTGGCTTGGTTCTTGGCTTGGTCTTTGGCTTGGTGCTTGGCTTGGTGCTTGGCTTGGTGCTTGGCTTGGTGCTTGGCTTGGTCCTTGGCTTGGTCCTTGGCTTGGTCCTTGGCTTAGTGCTTGTTGCTTGACTTGGTGCTTGGCTTGGCTTGGTGCTTGGCTTGGCTTGGTGCTTGGCTTGGTGCTTGGCTTGGTGCTTGGCTTGGCTTGGTGCTTGGCTTGGTGCTTGGCTTGGTGCTTGGCTTGGTGCTTGGCATGGCTTGGTGCATGGCTTGGTGCTTGGCTTGGTGCTTGGCTTGGTGCATGGCTTGGTGCTTGGCATGGCTTGGTGCATGGCTTGGTGCATGGCTTGGTGCTTGGCTTGGTGCTTGGCTTGGTGCTTGGCTTGGTGCTTGGCTTAGTGCTTGGCTTGGTGCTTGGCTTGGTGCTTGGCTTGGTGCTTGGCTTGGTGCTTGGCTTGGCGCTTGGTGCTTGGCTTGGTGCTTGGTGCTTGGCTTGGTGCTTGGTCCTTGGTGCTTTGCTTGGTGCTTGGCTTGGTGTTTGCCTTGTATTTGGCTCGGTGCTTGGCTCGGTGCTTAGTGCTTGGCTCGGTGCTTAGTGCTTGGCTCGGTGCTTGGCTTGGTGCTTGACTCGGTGCTTGGCTCTGTGCTTGGTTCGGTGCTTGGCTCGGTGCTTGGTGCTTGGTGCTTGGCTTGGCTTGGTGCTTGGCTTGGCTCGGTGCTTGGCTTGGCTCGGTGCTTGACTTGATGCTTGGCTTGGTGCTTGGTACTTTGCTTGGCTTGGCTCGGTGCTTGGCTTGGCTTCCCTTGGCTTGGTGCTTGGCTCGGTGCTTGGCTCGGTGCTTGGCTCGGTGCTTGGCTCGGTGCTTAGTGCTTGGTGCTTGGCTTGGCTCAGTGCTTGGCTTGGCTCGGTGCTTGGCTTGGCTCGGGGCTTGGCTTGGCTCGGGGCTTGGCTCGGGGCTTGGCTCGGGGCTTGGCTCGGTGCTTGGCTCGGTGCTTGGCTCGGCTTGGTGCTTGGCTTGGTGCTTGGTTCTTGGCTTGGTGCTTGGTTCTTGGCTTGGCTTGGTGCTTGGCTTGGTGCTTGGCTTGGCTTGGTGCTTGGCTTGGTGCTTGGCTTGGTGCTTGGCTTGGTGCTTTGCTTGGTGCTTGGCTTGGTGCTTTGCTTGGGCTTGGTGCTTGGCTTGGTGCTTGGCTTTGTACTTGGTGCTTGGCTTGGTGCTTGGCTTGGTGCTTGGCTTGGTGCTTGGCTTGGTGCTTGGTGCTTGGCTTGGTCCTGGGCTTGGTCCTTGGCTTGGTGCTTGGTGCGGTGCTTGGTGCTTGGCTTGGTGCTTAGCTTGGTCCTTGGCTTAGTGATTGGTGCTTAGCTTGGTCCTTGGCTTAGTGATTGGTGCTTGGCTTGGCTTGGTGCTTGGCTTGGCTTGGCTTGGCTTGGCTTGGTGCTTGGCTTGGTGCTTGGTCCTGGGCTTGGTCCTGGGCTTGGTGCTTGGCCTGGTGCTTGGCTCGGTGCTTGGTGCTTAGTGCTTGGCTTGTTGCTTGGCTTGTTGCTTGGCTTGTTTCTTGGCTTGGTGCTTGGCTTGGTGCTTGGCTTGGCTTGGTGCTTGGCTTGGTGCTTGGTGCTTGGCTTGGCTTGGCTTGGATTGGCTTGGTGCTTGGCTCGGTGCTTTGCTTGGTGCTTGGCTTGGCTTGGTGCTTGGCTTGGCTTGGTGCTTGGCTTGGTGCTTGGCTCTGTGCTTGGCTCTGTGCTTGGCTCTGTGCTTGGCTCGGTGCTTGGCTCGGTGCTTGGTGCTTGGCTTGATGGTCTAGTACTCTCTGGTTTAGAACATTTCCAGGCCTCAGCCTTCACCTTGTGATTATTAACACAACAGTTCAGACACCGGCTGTGTTCCATTCCAGAAAGACAACATATTGGAATGGACCACAGCCGGTGTACGACTACTGAAGGTTCTGTTCAACATTTATGTGATTCAACTTTGTACACCGCTGTGCCCTAACTCCCCTCGCTCTCTCTCTCCCCCCTCGCTCTCTCTCTCTCCCCCCTCGCTCTCTCTCTCCCCCCTCGCTCTCTCTCTGCCCCCTCGCTCTCTCTCTCTCCCCCCTCGCTCTCTCTCTCTCCCCCCTCGCTCTCTCTCTCTCCCCCCTCGCTCTCTCTCTCCCCCCTCGCTCTCTCTCTCCCCCCTCGCTCTCTCTCTCCCCCCTCGCTCTCTCTCTCTCCCCCCTCGCTCTCTCTCTCCCCCCTCGCTCTCTCTCTCCCCCCTCGCTCTCTCTCTGCCCCCTCGCTCTCTCTCTGCCCCCTCGCTCTCTCTCTGCCCCCTCGCTCTCTCTCTGCCCCCTCGCTCTCTCTCTGCCCCCTCGCTCTCTCTCTGCCCCCTCGCTCTCTCTCTGCCCCCTCGCTCTCTCTCTGCCCCCTCGCTCTCTCTCTGCCCCCTCGCTCTCTCTCTGCCCCCTCGCTCTCTCTCTGCCCCCTCGCTCTCTCTCTCCCCCCTCGCTCGCTCTCTCCCCCCTCGCTCGCTCTCTCCCCCCTCGCTCGCTCTCTCCCCCCTCGCTCGCTCTCTCCCCCCTCGCTCGCTCGCTCGCTCTCTCTCTCCCCCCTCCTTCGCTCTCTCTCTCCCCCCTCCCTCGCTCTCTCTCTCTCCCCCCTCCCTCGCTCTCTCTCTCCCCCCTCCCTCGCTCTCTCTCTCCCCCCTCCCTCGCTCTCTCTCTCTCCCCCCTCCCTCGCTCTCTCTCTCCCCCCCCCTCCCTCGCTCTCTCTCCCCCCCCCTCCCTCGCTCTCTCTCTCCCCCCTCGCTCTCTCTCTCTCCCCCCTCGCTCTCTCTCTCTCCCCCCTCGCTCTCTCTCTCTCCCCCCTCCCTACCAGAGATGTCATGTCTACTGGAGTCGTTGCAGGATAAGAGAGTCCGTCTGCAGCCAGAGTGTAAGAAGAGACTCCAGGACCGCATGGACATGTGGAGCTACGCTGCCAAGGTTAATGTACACTCATTTAACCTGACACCTGCAGTGTTTCCCCTTTAATAACCTGCAGTGGCTTCCCCTTTAATAACCTGACACCTGCAGTGTTTCCCCTTTAATAACCTGCAGTGGCTTCCCCTTTAATAACCTGACACCTGCAGTGGTTTCCCCTTTAATAACCTGACACCTGCAGTGGGTTCCCCTTTAATAACCTGGTTGATGCAGTGGTTTCCCCTTTAATAACCTGACACCTGCAGTGGTTTCCCCTTTAATAACCTGACACCTGCAGTGGTTTCCCCTTTAATAACCTGACACCTGCAGTGGTTTCCCCTTTAATAACCTGACACCTGCAGTGGTTTCCCCTTTAATAATCTGACACCTGCAGTGGTTTCCCCTTTAATAACCTGACACCTGCAGTGGTTTCCCCTTTAATAACCTGACACCTGCAGTGGTTTCCCCTTTAATAACCTGGCAGCTGCAGTGGTTTCCCCTTTAATAACCTGCAGTGGTTTCCCCTTTAATAACCTGACACCTGCAGTGGTTTCCCCTTTAATAATCTGACACCTGCAGTGGTTTCCCCTTTAATAACCTGACACCTGCAGTGGTTTCCCCTTTAATAACCTGACAGCTGCAGTGGGTCCCCCTTTAATAACCTGGCAGCTGCAGTGGGTTCCCCTTTAATAACCTGACACCTGCAGTGGTTTCCCCTTTAATAACCTGGCAGCTGCAGTGGTTTCCCCTTTAATAACCTGCAGTGGTTTCCCCTTTAATAACCTGACACCTGCAGTGGTTTCCCCTTTAATAATCTGACACCTGCAG
The DNA here is from genome assembly GCF_013265735.2 of Oncorhynchus mykiss. Lineage (NCBI taxonomy): Eukaryota > Metazoa > Chordata > Actinopteri > Salmoniformes > Salmonidae > Oncorhynchus > Oncorhynchus mykiss. The sequence continues at coordinate 100,887,141 of NC_048570.1, read as the reverse complement.
TGGTTTCCCCTTTAATAACCTGACACCTGCAGTGGTTTCCCCTTTAATAACCTGACAGCTGCAGTGGGTCCCCCTTTAATAACCTGGCAGCTGCAGTGGTTTCCCGTTTAATAACCTGCAGTGGTTTCCCCTTTAATAACCTGACACCTGCAGTGGTTTCCCCTTTAATAATCTGACACCTGCAGTGGTTTCCCCTTTAATAACCTGACACCTGCAGTGGTTTCCCCTTTAATAACCTGACAGCTGCAGTGGGTCCCCCTTTAATAACCTGGCAGCTGCAGTGGGTTCCCCTTTAATAACCTGACACCTGCAGTGGTTTCCCCTTTAATAACCTGGCAGCTGCAGTGGTTTCCCCTTTAATAACCTGCAGTGGTTTCCCCTTTAATAACCTGACACCTGCAGTGGTTTCCCCTTTAATAACCTGGCAGCTGCAGTGGGTTCCCCTTTAATAACATGGTTGCTGCAGTGGTTTCCCCTTTAATAACCTGACACCTGCAGTGGTTTCCCCTTTAATAACCTGACACCTGCAGTGGTTTCCCCTTTAATAACCTGCAGTGGTTTCTCCTTTAATAACCTGACACCTGCAGTGGTTTCCCCTTTAATAACCTGACAGCTGCAGTGGTTTCCCCTTTAATAACCTGACACCTGCAGTGGTTTCCCCTTTAATAACCTGCAGTGGTTTCCCCTTTAATAACCTGACAGCTGCAGTGGGTTCCCCTTTAATAACCTGGCAGCTGCAGTGGTTTCCCCTTTAATAACCTGACACCTGCAGTGGGTTCCCCTTTAATAACCTGCCAGCTGCAGTGGTTTCCCCTTTAATAACCTGCAGTGGTTTCCCCTTTAATAACCTGCAGTGGTTTCCCCTTTAATAACCTGCAGTGGTTTCCCCTTTAATAACCAGACACCTGCAGTGGTTTCCCCTTTAATAACCTGACACCTGCAGTGGTTTCCCCTTTAATAACCTGACACCTGCAGTGGTTTCCCCTTTAATAACCTGACACCTGCAGTGGTTTCCCCTTTAATAACCTGCAGTGGTTTCTCCTTTAATAACCTGACACCTGCAGTGGTTTCCCCTTTAATAACCTGACAGCTGCAGTGGTTTCCCCTTTAATAACCTGACACCTGCAGTGGTTTCCCCTTTAATAACCTGCAGTGGTTTCCCCTTTAATAACCTGACACCTGCAGTGGTTTCCCCTTTAATAACCTGACAGCTGCAGTGGGTTCCCCTTTAATAACCTGGCAGCTGCAGTGGGTTCCCCTTTAATAACCTGACACCTGCAGTGGGTTCCCCTTTAATAACCTGACACCTGCAGTGGGTTCCCCTTTAATAACCTGCAGTGGTTTCCCCTTTAATAACCTGGCAGCTGCAGTGGTTTCCCCTTTAATAACCTGCAGTGGTTTCCCCTTTAATAATCTGACACCTGCAGTGGTTTCCCCTTGAATAACCTGACACCTGCAGTGGTTTCCCCTTTAATAACCTGACACCTGCAGTGGGTTCCCCTTTAATAACCAGACACCTGCAGTGGTTTCCCCTTTAATAACCTGACACCTGCAGTGGGTTCCCCTTTAATAACCTGGCAGCTGCAGTGGGTTCCCCTTTAATAACCTGGCAGCTGCCGTGGTTTCCCCTTTAATAACCTGACATCTGCAGTGGTTTCCCCTTTAATAATCTGACACCTGCAGTGGTTTCCCCTTGAATAACCTGACACCTGCAGTGGTTTCCCCTTTAATAACCTGACACCTGCAGTGGGTTCCCCTTTAATAACCAGACACCTGCAGTGGTTTCCCCTTTAATAACCTGACACCTGCAGTGGGTTCCCCTTTAATAACCTGGCAGCTGCAGTGGGTACCCCTTTAATAACCTGGTAGCTGCAGTGGGTTCCCCTTTAATAACCAGACACCTGCAGTGGGTTCCCCTTTAATAACCAGACACCTGCAGTGGGTTCCCCTTTAATAACCTGCAGTAGCTTCCCCTTTAATAACCTGGCACCTGCAGTGGTTTCCCCTTTAATAACCTGACACCTGCAGTGGGTTCCCCTTTAATAACCTGGTTGCTGCAGTGGTTTCCCCTTTAATAACCTGACACCTGCAGTGGTTTTCCCTTTAATAACCTGACACCTGCAGTGGTTTCCCCTTTAATAACCTGACACCTGCAGTGGTTTCCCCTTTAATAACCTGTCACCTGCAGTGGTTTCCCCTTTAATAACCTGCAGTGGTTCCCCCTTTAAAAACCTGCTGTGGTTTCCCCTTTAATAACCTGACAGCTGCAGTGGTTTCCCCTTTAATAACCTGACAGCTGCAGTGGTTTCCCCTTTAATAACCTGACACCTGCAGTGGGTTCCCCTTTAATAACCTGCAGTGGTTTCCCCTTTAATAACCTGACAGCTGCAGTGGTTTCCCCTTTAATAACCTGGCAGCTGCAGTGGTTTCCCCTTTAATAATATGCAGTGGTTTCCCCTTTAATAACGTGACACCTGCAGTGGGTTCCCCTTTAATAACCTGACACCTGCAGTGGTTTCCCCTTTAATAACCTGCAGTGGTTTCCCCTTTAATAATCTGCAGTGGTTTCCCCTTTAATAACCTGCAGTGGTTTCCCCTTTAATAACCAGACACCTGCAGTGGTTTCCCCTTTAATAATCTGACACCTGCAGTGGTTTCCCCTTTAATAATCTGACACCTGCAGTGGGTTCCCCTTGAATAACCTGACACCTGCAGTGGTTTCCCCTTTAATAACCTGACACCTGCAGTGGTTTCCCCTTTAATAACCTGACACCTGCAGTGGTTTCCCCTTTAATAACCTGACACCTGCAGTGGTTTCCCCTTTAATAACCTGACACCTGCAGGGGTTTCCCCTTTAATAATCTGACACCTGCAGTGGTTTCCCCTTTAATAACCTGACACCTGCAGTGGTTTCCCCTTTAATAACCTGGTTGCTGCAATGGGTTCCCCTTTAATAACCTCTCTCCCCCCAGGTGGTGACCTCCCCCTCTAATAATTCCCTCTCTCTCCCCCCCAGGTAGTGATCTCCCCCTCTAATAATCCCCTCTCTCCCCCCCAGGTGGTGACCTCCCCCTCTAATATTCCCCCCCCCCCCCCCAGGTGGTGACCTCCCCCTCTAATAATTCCCTCTCTTTCCCCCCCAGGTAGTGATCTCCCCCCCAGGTGGCGACCTCCCCCTCTAATAATTCCCCCTCTCCCCCCCTCAGGTGGTGACCTCCCCCTCTAATAATTCCCCCTCTCCCCCCCAGGTCGCTCCAGCAGAGGGTTTTTCAGACCTTGCCATGCAGGTGATGACCTCCCCCTCTAAGAATTACATCCTGTTTATAATCTCCCTGGGGGTGATTGTCCTCTTCCTGGTCGGCCTGCTGTGTGGACGCATCACCAAGAGAGTCACCAGGGAACTGAAGGACAGGTAGAGAGAGGGGGGATGAACGGACCTCCCTGGGACGGACGGACCTCCCTGGGACAGACTGACTCCCAAATGGTACTATTGCCTATATAGTGCACTACTTGTGACCAGAGCCCTGTGGGGGTCCTTCATACCTGGACCTGACATCACAGAACAATATCAATGTTGTCATCTCCTTGGTCCACTTCATCAACTGGCTTTGTGTGAGAACTAACTCTATGGGTCTCTGGTCAGAAGTACTGCACTATGTAGGGAACAGGGTTACACCTGGTAGGCAGAAACAGACTGTCTCTTCCAAAGGCCCAACTAAAAAAAAACAGCCCGGGCTTGCCCCAGCCACCTCCGCCCCTCTCCAGCCCCCCTATCACCACCCAGAGCCCCAGTCTTGTGGTCCACCCGTAACCAGCCAAGCTCCACAGAGCCAGAGGAGGCATGTTAAGACACCCCCCCCCACCAGAAACTGATCCACTCCACTACTACTGAGAAGTTGCCCTGAAACACCTCCTGAAACAGGATACTGTTGGTCCTACTGGTCCTAAAACTGGCCCTGAACCTCCTCCTGAAGCAGGATACTGTTGGTCCTAAAACTGGCCCTGAACCTCCTCCTGAAGCAGGATACTGTTGGTCCTAAAACTGGCCCTGAACCACCTCCTGAAGCAGGATACTGTTGGTCCTAAAACTGGCCCTGAACCACCTCCTGAAGCAGGCTACTGTTGGTCCTACTGGTCCTAAAACTGGCCCTGAACCTCCTCCTGAAGCAGGATACTGTTGGTCCTAAAACTGGCCCTGAACCACCTCCTGAAGCAGGATACTGTTGGTCCTAAAACTGGCCCTGAACCACCTCCTGAAGCAGGATACTGTTGGTCCTAAAACTGGCCCTGAACCACCTCCTGAAGCAGGATACTGTTGGTCCTAAAACTGGCCCTGAACCACCTCCTGAAGCAGGATACTGTTGGTCCTAAAACTGGCCCTGAACCTCCTCCTGAAGCAGGATACTGTTGGTCCTAAAACTGGCCCTGAACCTCCCCCTGAAGCAGAACACTGTTGGTCCTAAAACTGGCCCTGAACCTCCTCCTTTAGCAGGATACTGTTGGCCCTACTGGTCCTAAAACTGGCCCTGAACCACCTCCCGAAGCAGGATACTGTTGGTCCTAAAACTGACCCTTAACCTCCTCCTGAAGCAGGATACTGTTGGTCCTACTGGTCCTAAAACTGACCCTGAACCTCCTCCTGAAGCAGGATACTGTTGGCCCTACTGGTCCTAAAACTGGCTCTGAACCTCCTCCTGAAGTAGGATACTGTTGGTCCTAAAACTGGCCCTGAACCTCCTCCTGAAGCAGGATACTGTTGGCCCTACTGGTCCTAAAACTGGCTCTGAACCTCCTCCTGAAGTAGGATACTGTTGGTCCTAAAACTGGCCCTGAACCTCCTCCTGAAGCAGGATACTGTTGGTCCTAAAACTGGCTCTGAACCTCCTTCTGAAGTAGGATATTGTTGGTCCTAAAACTGGCCATGAACCACCTCCTGAAGCAGGCTGTTGGTCCTACTGGTCCTAAAACTGGCCCTGAACCTCCTCCTGAAGCAGGCTGTTGGTCCTAAAACTGGCCCTGAACCTCCTCCTGAAGCAGGCTGTTGGTCCTACTGGTCCTAAAACTGGCCCTGAACCTCCTCTTTAAGCTGGCTACTGTTGGTCCTAAAACTGGCCCTGAACCTCCTCCTGAAGCAGGATACTGTTGGACCTAAAACGGGCCCTGACCCTCCTCCTGAAGCAGGATACTGTTGGTCCTAAAACTGGCCCTGAACCTCCTCTTGAAGCTGGCTACTGTTGGACCGAAAACTTGAACCTCCTCTTGAAGAAGGCTGTTGGTCCTACTGGTTCTCAAACTGGCCCTGAACCTCCTCTTGACGAAGGCTGTTGGTCCTACTGGTTCTAAAACTGGCCCTGAACCTCCTCTTGAAGAAGGCTGTTGGTTCTAAAACTGTCCCTGAACCTCCTCTTGAAGAAGGCTGTTGGTCCTAAAACTGGCCCAGACTCTTCTCTTGAAGCTGGATACTGTTGGTCCTAAAACTGGCCCTGAACCTCCTCTTGAAGAAGGCTGTTGGTCCTAAAACTGGCCCATACTCTTCTCTTGAAGCTGGATACTGTTGGTCCTAAAACTGGCCCTGAACCTCCTCTTGAAGAAGGCTGTTGGTCCTAAAACTGGCCCTGAACCTCCTCTTGAAGAAGGCTGTTGGTCCTACTGGTCCTAAAACTGGCCCTGAACCTCCTCTTGAAGCTGGCTACTGTTGGACCTAAAACTGGCCCTGAACCTCCTCTTGAAGAAGGCTGTTGGTCCTACTGGTTGTTTGTTTGTTTGTTTTGCAGACTTGTTTATTGTTTACTAATATTGATTCAGAGTTTTTATGAAGTGTCTCATATCTGGATAACCCGGTCTAGTCCAATGAGGAGGGGGGGGGCGCCTTCAAGACATGATGGTGGATTTTTACCAGTCTCTATGGATGGGGGGGGGGGGGGTGTCCCCTTTACCCTATGGGCCCTGGTTAACAGTAGTGTCCCCTTCACCCTATGGGCCCTGGTTAACAGTAGTGTCCCCTTTGTCATATTGGCCCTGGTTAACAGTAGTGTCCCCTTTATCCTATGGGCCCTGGTTAACAGTAGTGTCCCCTTTATCCTATGGGCCCTGGTCAACAGTAGTGTCCCCTTCACCCTATGGGCCCTGGTTAACAGTAGTGTCCCCTTTACCCTATGGACCCTGGTCAACAGTAGTGTCCCCTTTATCCTATGGGCCCTGGTCAACAGTAGTGTCCCCTTTACCCTATGGGCCCTGGTCAACAGTAGTTTCCCCTTTACCCTATGGGCCCTGGTTAACAGTAGTGTCCCCTTCACCCTATGGGCCCTGGTCAACAGTAGTGTCCCCTTTACCCTATGGGCCCTGGTTAACAGTAGTGTCCCCTTCACCCTATGGGCCCTGGTCAACAGTAGTGTCCCCTTTACCCTATGGGCCCTGGTCAACAGTAGTGTCCCCTTTACCCTATGGGCCCTGGTTAACAGTAGTGTCCCCTTTACCCTATGGACCCTGGTCAACAGTAGTGTCCCCTTTATCCTATGGGCCCTGGTCAACAGTAGTGTCCCCTTTACCCTATGGGCCCTGGTCAACAGTAGTGTCCCCTTTATCCTAAGGGCCCTGGTCAACAGTAGTGTCCCCTTTACCCTATGGGCCCTGGTCAACAGTAGTGTCCCCTTTACCCTATGGGCCCTGGTTAACAGTATTGTCCCCTTTATCCTATGGGCCCTGGTCAACAGTAGTGTCCCCTTCACCCTATGGGCCCTGGTTAACAGTAGTGTCCCCTTTATCCTATGGGCCCTGGTTAACAGTAGTGTCCCCTTTACCCTATGGGCCCTGGTTAACAGTAGTGTCCCCTTTATCCTATGGGCCCTGGTCAACAGTAGTGTCCCCTTCACCCTATGGGCCCTGGCCAACAGTAGTGTCCCCTTCACCCTATGGGCCCTGGTTAACAGTAGTGTCCCCTTTATCCTATGGGCCCTGGTTAACAGTAGTTTCCCCTTTACCCTATGGGCCCTGGTTAACAGTAGTGTCCCCTTCACCCTATGGGCCCTGGTCAACAGTAGTGTCCCCTTTACCCTATGGGCCCTGGTCAACAGTAGTGTCCCCTTTACCCTATGGGCCCTGGTTAACAGTAGTGTCCCCTTTACCCTATGGACCCTGGTTAACAGTAGTGTCCCCTTCACCCTATGGGCCCTGGTTAACAGTAGTGTCCCCTTTGTCATATTGGCCCTGGTTAACAGTAGTGTCCCCTTTATCCTATGGGCCCTGGTTAACAGTAGTGTCCCCTTTACCCTATGGGCCCTGGTTAACAGTAGTGTCCCCTTTATCCTATGGGCCCTGGTCAACAGTAGTGTCCCCTTCACCCTATGGGCCCTGGCCAACAGTAGTGTCCCCTTCACCCTATGGGCCCTGGTTAACAGTAGTGTCCCCTTTATCCTATGGGCCCTGGTTAACAGTAGTTTCCCCTTTACCCTATGGGCCCTGGTTAACAGTAGTGTCCCCTTCACCCTATGGGCCCTGGTCAACAGTAGTGTCCCCTTTACCCTATGGGCCCTGGTCAACAGTAGTGTCCCCTTTACCCTATGGGCCCTGGTTAACAGTAGTGTCCCCTTTACCCTATGGACCCTGGTCAACAGTAGTGTCCCCTTTATCCTATGGGCCCTGGTCAACAGTAGTGTCCCCTTTACCCTATGGGCCCTGGTCAACAGTAGTGTCCCCTTTATCCTAAGGGCCCTGGTCAACAGTAGTGTCCCCTTTACCCTATGGGCCCTGGTCAACAGTAGTGTCCCCTTTACCCTATGGGCCCTGGTTAACAGTATTGTCCCCTTTATCCTATGGGCCCTGGTCAACAGTAGTGTCCCCTTCACCCTATGGGCCCTGGTTAACAGTAGTGTCCCCTTTATCCTATGGGCCCTGGTTAACAGTAGTGTCCCCTTTACCCTATGGACCCTGGTCAACAGTAGTGTCCCCTTTATCCTATGGGCCCTGGTTAACAGTAGTGTCCCCTTCACCCTATGGGCCCTGGTTAACAGTAGTGTCCCCTTTGTCATATTGGCCCTGGTTAACAGTAGTGTCCCCTTTATCCTATGGGCCCTGGTTAACAGTAGTGTCCCCTTTACCCTATGGGCCCTGGTTAACAGTAGTGTCCCCTTTATCCTATGGGCCCTGGTCAACAGTAGTGTCCCCTTCACCCTATGGGCCCTGGCCAACAGTAGTGTCCCCTTCACCCTATGGGCCCTGGTTAACAGTAGTGTCCCCTTTATCCTATGGGCCCTGGTTAACAGTAGTTTCCCCTTTACCCTATGGGCCCTGGTTAACAGTAGTGTCCCCTTCACCCTATGGGCCCTGGTCAACAGTAGTGTCCCCTTTACCCTATGGGCCCTGGTCAACAGTAGTGTCCCCTTTACCCTATGGGCCCTGGTTAACAGTAGTGTCCCCTTTACCCTATGGACCCTGGTCAACAGTAGTGTCCCCTTTATCCTATGGGCCCTGGTCAACAGTAGTGTCCCCTTTACCCTATGGGCCCTGGTCAACAGTAGTGTCCCCTTTATCCTAAGGGCCCTGGTCAACAGTAGTGTCCCCTTTACCCTATGGGCCCTGGTCAACAGTAGTGTCCCCTTTACCCTATGGGCCCTGGTTAACAGTATTGTCCCCTTTATCCTATGGGCCCTGGTCAACAGTAGTGTCCCCTTCACCCTATGGGCCCTGGTTAACAGTAGTGTCCCCTTTATCCTATGGGCCCTGGTTAACAGTAGTGTCCCCTTTACCCTATGGACCCTGGTCAACAGTAGTGTCCCCTTTATCCTATGGGCCCTGGTCAACAGTAGTGTCCCCTTTACCCTATGGGCCCTGGTCAACAGTAGTGTCCCCTTTACCCTATGGGCCCTGGTCAACAGTAGTGTCCCCTTTACCCTATGGGCCCTGGTCAACAGTAGTGTCCCCTTTATCCAATGTGCCCTGGTTAACAGTAGTGTCCCCTTCACCCTATGGGCCCTGGTTAACAGTAGTGTCCCATTTGTCATATTGGCCCTGGTTAACAGTAGTGTCCCCTTTATCCTATGGGCCCTGGTTAACAGTAGTGTCCCCTTTACCCTATGGGCCCTGGTTAACGGTAGTGTCCCCTTTATCCTATGGGCCCTGGTCAACAGTAGTGTCCCCTTCACCCTATGGGCCCTGGCCAACAGTAGTGTCCCCTTCACCCTATGGGCCCTGGTTAACGGTAGTGTCCCCTTTATCCTATGGGCCCTGGCCAACAGTAGTGTCCCCTTTACCCTATGGGCCCTGGTTAACGGTAGTGTCCCCTTTATCCTATGGGCCCTGGTCAACAGTAGTGTCCCCTTCACCCTATGGGCCCTGGCCAACAGTAGTGTCCCCTTCACCCTATGGGCCCTGGTTAACAGTAGTGTCCCCTTTATCCTATGGGCCCTGGTTAACAGTAGTTTCCCCTTTACCCTATGGGCCCTGGTTAACAGTAGTGTCCCCTTCACCCTATGGGCCCTGGTCAACAGTAGTGTCCCCTTTACCCTATGGGCCCTGGTCAACAGTAGTGTCCCCTTTACCCTATGGGCCCTGGTTAACAGTAGTGTCCCCTTTACCCTATGGACCCTGGTCAACAGTAGTGTCCCCTTTATCCTATGGGCCCTGGTCAACAGTAGTGTCCCCTTTACCCTATGGGCCCTGGTCAACAGTAGTGTCCCCTTTATCCTAAGGGCCCTGGTCAACAGTAGTGTCCCCTTTACCCTATGGGCCCTGGTCAACAGTAGTGTCCCCTTTACCCTATGGGCCCTGGTTAACAGTATTGTCCCCTTTATCCTATGGGCCCTGGTCAACAGTAGTGTCCCCTTCACCCTATGGGCCCTGGTTAACAGTAGTGTCCCCTTTATCCTATGGGCCCTGGTTAACAGTAGTGTCCCCTTTACCCTATGGACCCTGGTCAACAGTAGTGTCCCCTTTATCCTATGGGCCCTGGTCAACAGTAGTGTCCCCTTTACCCTATGGGCCCTGGTCAACAGTAGTGTCCCCTTTACCCTATGGGCCCTGGTCAACAGTAGTGTCCCCTTTACCCTATGGGCCCTGGTCAACAGTAGTGTCCCCTTTATCCTATGTGCCCTGGTCAACAGTAGTGTCCCCTTTATCCTATGGACCCTGGTCAACAGTAGTGTCCCCTTTATCCTATGGGCCCTGGTCAACAGTAGTGTCCCCTTTACCCTATGGGTCCTGGTCAACAGTAGTGTCCCCTTCACCCTATGGGCCCTGGTCAATAGTAGTGCACGACAGAGGGGATAGGATTCCATTTGGGACACTGGCCTGTTGGTCATGTATGTGCCTCCTTTAGTAAATGCTAAAGTTAAATAAATGTCATATTGTACAAGAACAACAATTCATGTTGATTGTAAATGTGTTTAGTTCTGCTACCTGAGCTGGTTGTTTTGACTGTGATGATGATGATGGTGTGTTGTCAGGTTGTTTTTCTATTGTGTTTACGTCCACTGTGTCCCTACTACAGTACGTGGCTCCTGTTATAGCTGCTAGCATTGAATAGGGAAGTCGTTCTGCGTCTCTGTAACAAAAGGCCTCCCTATTCCCTATTAACTGCACTACTTTGGACCAGGGCCCTTTGGGTCGTGGTCAAACGTAGTGCGCTATGTAGGGAATGAGGTGCATTTTGGGATGCATCCTCAATATGTCTTGCTCCACAGAGGTCAGAGGTCAAGGGCATGTTGGGATGCATCCTCAATATGTCTTGCTCCACAGAGGTCAGAGGTCAGGGGCCTGTTGGGATCCATTCCAATAGAAGTTGGTCAGTTCAGGAAATAAACTGAAATTCTAATTCAATAATTACAATTTTTTCTCAATAAACTGAAAATGAGAAGCTATTTATTTGAGAAATGTTTTTCTGTTTTAATTAGGAATCAGATGGTGTTAGAGTCGGGGGGGGGGGAGTTTTCAGAAAGGTATTTTCTCGGTTGACGCTGTCATCTAGATGATCTGCTGTGTCCAGTTTGAATGAATCCATGTTAGTGTCGACGGACCACCGAGACACCACCTGTGCTAATTAGATATCTAGCATGCACCTGACACCTGTGCTAATTAGATATCTAGCATGCACCTGACACCTGTGCTAATTAGATATCTAGCATGCACCTGACACCTGTGCTAATTAGATATCTAGCATGCACCTGACACCTGTGCTAATTAGATATCTAGCATGCACCTGACACCTGTGCTAATTAGATATCTAGCATGCACCTGACACCTGTGCTAATTAGATATCTAGCATGCACCTGACACCTGTGCTAATTAGATATCTAGCATGCACCTGACACCTGTGCTAATTAGATATCTAGCATGCACCTGACACCTGTGCTAATTAGATATCTAGCATGCACCTGACACCTGTGCTAGTTAGATATCTAGCATGCACCTGACACCTGTGCTAATTAGAGATCTAGCATTCACCTGACACCTGTGCTAATTAGATATCTAGCATGCACCTGACACCTGTGCTAGTTAGATATCTAGCATGCACCTGACACCTGTGCTAGTTAGATATCTAGCATTCACCTGACACCTGTGCTAGTTAGATATCTAGCATTCACCTGACACCTGTGCTAATTAGATATCTAGCATTCACCTGACACCTGTGCTAGTTAGATATCTAGCATGCACCTGACACCTGTGCTAGTTAGATATCTAGCATGCACCTGACACCTGTGCTAGTTAGATATCTAGCATTCACCTGACACCTGTGCTAATTAGAGATCTAGCATGCACCTGACACCTGTGCTAATTAGATATCTAGCATGCACCTGACACCTGTGCTAGTTAGATATCTAGCATGCACCTGACACCTGTGCTAGTTAGATATCTAGCATTCACCTGACACCTGTGCTAGTTAGATATCTAGCATGCACCTGACACCTGTGCTAATTAGATATCTAGCATGCACCTGACACCTGTGCTAGTTAGATATCTAGCATTCACCTGACACCTGTGCTAGTTAGATATCTAGCATTCACCTGACACCTGTGCTAGTTAGATATCTAGCATGCACCTGACACCTGTGCTAATTAGAGATCTAGCATGCACCTGACACCTGTGCTAGTTAGATATCTAGCATGCACCTGACACCTGTGCTAATTAGATATCTAGCATGCACCTGACACCTGTGCTAATTAGAGATCTAGCATGCACCTGACACCTGTGCTAGTTAGATATCTAGCATGCACCTGACACCTGTGCTAGTTAGATATCTAGCATGCACCTGACACCTGTGCTAGTTAGATATCTAGCATGCACCTGACACCTGTGCTAGTTAGATATCTAGCATGCACCTGACACCTGTGCTAATTAGATATCTAGCATGCACCTGACACCTGTGCTAGTTAGATATCTAGCATTCACCTGACACCTGTGCTAGTTAGATATCTAGCATTCACCTGACACCTGTGCTAGTTAGATATCTAGCATGCACCTGACACCTGTGCTAATTAGATATCTAGCATGCACCTGACACCTGTGCTAGTTAGATATCTAGCATTCACCTGACACCTGTGCTTGTTAGATATCTAGCATTCACCTGACACCTGTGCTAGTTAGATATCTAGCATTCACCTGACACCTGTGCTAATTAGATATCTAGCATGCACCTGACACCTGTGCTAGTTAGATATCTAGCATTCACCTGACACCTGTGCTAGTTAGATATCTAGCATGCACCTGACACCTGTGCTAATTAGATATCTAGCATGCACCTGACACCTGTGCTAGTTAGATATCTAGCATTCACCTGACACCTGTGCTAGTTAGATATCTAGCATGCACCTGACACCTGTGCTAGTTAGATATCTAGCATTCACCTGACACCTGTGCTAGTTAGATATCTAGCATGCACCTGACACCTGTGCTAATTAGATATCTAGCATGCACCTGACACCTGTGCTAGTTAGATATCTAGCATTCACCTGACACCTGTGCTAGTTAGATATCTAGCATGCACCTGACACCTGTGCTAGTTAGATATCTAGCATTCACCTGACACCTGTGCTAGTTAGATATCTAGCATTCACCTGACACCTGTGCTAGTTAGATATCTAGCATTCACCTGACACCTGTGCTAGTTAGATATCTAGCATGCACCTGACACCTGTGCTAGTTAGATATCTATCATGCACCTGACACCTGTGCTAATTTGATATCTAGCATTCACCTGACACCTGTGCTAATTAGATATCTAGCATTCACCTGACACCTGTGCTAATTAGATATCTAGCATGCACCTGACACCTGTGCTAGTTAGATATCTAGCATGCACCTGACACCTGTGCTAATTAGATATCTATCATGCACCTGACACCTGTGCTAGTTAGATATCTAGCATGCACCTGACACCTGTGTGTAATGGAAGCAGACCGCCAGAAAACGTGTTGTCACTGAAATATTCTGTCGGCTGCAACTGTGATATAGCTGGTCAAAACGGTGTACAGCAGCAGTGTAAAAAATGCATTCTCATACTTGAGTCAAAGTAAAGATACTTTAATAGAAAATGACTCAGGTGAAAGTGAGTCACCCAGTAAAATACTACTACATGAGAAGGTCACAAAGCACCTCTGCTCTTCAGGAGCTGAACCTCTCTCCTGCTTCAGCAACACCTGGACGCTCTATTCATTTCAAACAAAAGTTTGTTCTTTGAGTTAAAAGTCTTTGGTTTTAAATATACATCAGTATAAAAAGTCAACATAATTGCTAAACTATACTTACAGATCAAAAGTAAAAGTATAAATGACCATGTTCTCTTGACCGTGTTCTCTTGATAAGTGTATAAATTAGACCATTTTCCTGTCCTGCTAAGCATTCAAAATGTACTTTTTGGGTGTCAGGGAAAATGTATGGAGTAAAAAGTACATTATTTTCAGGAATGTAGTGAAGTAAAAATATAAATAAAGTACAGATACCCCAAAAACGTTTCACTGAAGGACTTCACACCACTTCAGTAAATGTGTATTTTACATTTGTGAAATTATTTCGATGTGATATGAAAGTGACAAGGGTTTTATGTTTCTAGAAATGTATCGCAGTTGAGAATCTGATTCATGTTTAGATGGAGTGTCTGTTTTGGCTTCCAGTCTCCCTATGAAAATAACAGAAGGGCCTTGGACCTTAGAGTAACATTAGGCCCCTTTAGAGGTCATCTTGGGCCAGATCTGGCCCTGTTGTAAATCTGGCACCACCATCCTCCACATCTCAACCCTGGAAACAGAAACGAGGGGAGAGTCTGGACACCGAGGCCCTCCGTGAGACCGTTTGAACTACATGAGAAGGTCACATAGCTCCTCTGCTCTCCAGGAACTGGACCTCTCTCCTGCTTCAGCAACACCTGGACGCTCTATTCATTTCAAACAAAAGTTTGTCCTTCTTCCTGTCTGTTTTGGTTGGTTTGAAGTGAGACTTCTTTGAAACAGACTGATGATGATAACCAGTTTTGTCCTTTTCTTTCTGTACAACGTTATGGATCTGCTGTTATATTTTTTGTTCAGGTTATGCCACGATGTAATATTGAGATTTTACATTGTGCTTTTTTTTTGCTGTACAGATGAACATTTTGTCAATTTAATAAAATTGTCTGCATATTTTTACCTCATGGTGTCCATGTTGGGTATTTCAGAATGACTGTTGGTGTCATGCGATAGGAAAGCAATGTATTTCAGAATGACTGTTGGTGTCATGCGATAGGAAAGCAATGTATTTCAGAATGACTGTTGGTGTCATGCGATACGAAAGCAATGTATTTCAGAATGACTGTTGGTGTCATGCGATAGGAAAGCAATGTATTTCAGAATGACTGTTGGTGTCATGCGATAGGAAAGCAATGTATTTCAGAATGACTGTTGGTGTCATGCCATAGGAAAGCAATGTATTTCAGAATGACTGTTGGTGTCATGCGATAGGAAAGCAATGTATTTCAGAATGACTGTTGGTGTCATGCGATAGGAAAGCAATGTATTTCAGAATGACTGTTGGTGTCATGCGATAGGAAAGCAATGTATTTCAGAATGACTGTTGGTGTCATGCGATAGGAAAGCAATGTATTTCTAACAGATGTTTGTATTGAAGACAACTGGATAAGAGCAGTCTCTCCTTTCCTCATAAATGGAACAATATTAATGTATCGAAACAATGACATATGTGGATATTTTTTGACATTTTACTAGTACAGTAATGACCAATGACGTTTCGTGAAGATCCTGTTCACGCAGCGCTCGGCGATGGGATCGTAAACATTACCTCCGTACCTCCTTCAATATAAAAGTCCGGCAATGAAGATGGTGAAAAATAATAAAAAGGTCGATATGAGTTACTGTTTATGGGGAAATGTTAGCAAATTTTGAATTTTGTTTAACAATATAAAAAAAAGATGGCATTTAAGGCAAAAATTAATATAGCATTGACATTATTGTTAGCAGCATTAAAAATAAATGATACTAGATAGTTATCATGGTAACAGTAAAACAACACATTTTGAATGCTACATTTAGTAATAATATTCATAATATTATTGGTATAATTGTAATCAACTTTAGAAAACACTTTAAAATCCCATTGTTAATTATCCCATTTGCATTACACGATGTTCAGTACGTTTTTCATATTGGATATTTAATTTTTATTTAACCTTTATTTAACTAGACAAGTCAGTTAAGAACAAAATCGTATTTACAATGACGGCCAAACCCCAACATTGCCAAACAGTTTGTTTGAATCAATTATTTGGTGACGTGAATATATTTAGTGTAGTTTTATCTAAAAGGATAACTTTTTAAATGTTTTATAAATTCACTGAGGAGGATGATCCTCCTCTGAGGGGCCTCCACTGTTGGATCGACTTGTATGACAGCGTGTTCCAGTTCCCTCCAATATCCAGCAACTTCGCACAACCATTGAAGAGGAGTGGGGCAACATTCCACAATCAACAGCCTGATCAACTCCATGCGAAGGAGTCGCGCTGCACGGCCAACATAAAGCTGTCCCAACAGCAGAGATTTCTTTCCAGCACCATGGAGTGCGGAAAAGATTATGATTAGATTAAGATCATGGAGTGAGGAAAAGATTATGATTATTAGAAAGCAAATTACGGACTCCTCTTTAAATCTGCGTATTCCTTCAAAGCTCAGTTGTCCTGAGTCTGCACAACTCTGCCAGGACCTAGGATCAAGAGAGACGCTCAAGTGTTTTAGTACTATATCTCTTGACACAATGATGAAAATAATCATGGCCTCTAAACCTTCAAGCTGCATACTGGACCCTATTCCAACTAAACTACTGAAAGAGCTGCTTCCTGTGCTTGGCCCTCCTATGTTGAACATAATAAACGGCTCTCTATCCACCGGATGTGTACCAAACTCACTAAAAGTGGCAGTAATAAAGCCTCTCTTGAAAAAGCCAAACCTTGACCCAGAAAATATAAAAAACTATCGGCCTATATCGAATCTTCCATTCCTCTCAAAAATTTTTGAAAAGGCTGTTGCGCAGCAACTCACTGCCTTCCTGAAGACAAACAATGTATACGAAATGCTTCAGTCTGGTTTTAGACCCCATCATAGCACTGAGACTGCACTTGTGAAGGTGGTAAATTACATTTTAATGGCATCGGACCGAGGCTCTGCATCTGTCCTCGTGCTCCTAGACCTTAGTGCTGCTTTTGATACCATTGATCACCACATTCTTTTGGAGAGATTGGAAACCCAAATTGGTCTACACGGACAAGTTCTGGCCTGGTTTAGATCTTATCTGTCGGAAAGATATCAGTTTGTCTCTGTGAATGGTTTGTCCTCTGACAAATCAACTGTAAATTTCGGTGTTCCTCAAGGTTCCGTTTTAGGACCACTATTGTTTTCACTATATATTTTACCTCTTGGGGATGTTATTCGAAAACATAATGTTAACTTTCACTGCTATGCGGATGACACACAGCTGTACATTTCAATGAAACATGGTGAAGCCCCAAAATTGCCCTTGCTAGAAGCATGTGTTTCAGACATAAGTAAGTGGATGGCTGCAAACTTTCTACTTTTAAATTCGGACAAAACAGAGATGCTTGTTCTAGGTCCCGAGAAACAAAGAGATCTTCTGTTGAATCTGACAATTAGTCTTAATGGTTGTACAGTCGTCTCAAATAAAACTGTGAAGGACCTCGGCGTTACTCTGGACCCTGATCTCTCTTTTGAAGAACATATCAAGACCATTTCAAGGACAGCTTTTTTCCATCTACGTAACATTGCAAAAATCAGAAACTTTCTGTCCAAAAATGATGCAGAAAAATGAATCCATGCTTTTGTCACTTCTAGGTTAGACTACTGCAATGCTCTACTTTCCGGCTACCCGGATAAAGCACTAAATAAACTTCAGTTAGTGCTAAATACGGCTGCTAGAATCCTGACTAGAACCAAAAAATGGTATCATATTACTCCAGTGCTAGCCTCCCTACACTGGCTTCCTGTCAAAGCAAGGGCTGATTTCAAGGTTTTACTGCTAACCTACAAAGCATTACATGGGCTTGCTCCTACCTATCTCTGATTTGGTCCTGCCGTACATACCTACACGTACGCTACGGTCACAAGACGCAGGCGTCCTAATTGTCCCTAGAATTTCTAAGCAAACATCTGGAGGCAGGGCTTTCTCCTATAGAGCTCAATTTTTATGGAACGGTCTGCCTACCCATGTCAGAGATGCAAACTCGGTCTCAACCTTTAAGTCTTTACTGAAGACTCATCTCTTCAGTGGGTCATATGATTGAGTGTAGTCTGACCCAGGAGTGGGAAGGTGAACGGAAAGGCTCTGGAGCAACGAACCGCCCTTGCTGTCTCTGCCTGGCCGGTTCCCCTCTTTCCACTGGGATTCTCTGCCTCTAACCCTATTACAGGGGCTGAGTCACTGGCTTACTGGGGCTCTCTCATGCCGTCCCTGGAAGGGGTGCGTCACCTGAGTGGGTTGATTCACTGATGTGGTCATCCTGTCTGGGTTGGCGCCCCCCCCCTTGGGTTGTGCCATGGCGGAGATCTTTGTGGGCTATACTCAGCCTTGTCTCAGGATGGTAGGTTGGTGGTTGAAGATATCCCTCTAGTGGTGTGGGGGCTGTGCTTTGGCAAAGTGGGTGGGGTTATATCCTTCCTGTTTGGCCCTGTCCGGGTGTGTCCTCGGATGGGGCAACAGTGTCTCCTGACCCCTCCTGTCTCAGCCTCCAGTATTTATGCTGCAGTAGTTTATAGTGCCTTGCGAAAGTATTCGGCCCCCTTGAACTTTGCGACCTTTTGCCACATTTCAGGCTTCAAACATAAAGATATAAAACTGTATTTTTTTGTGAAGAATCAACAACAAGTGGGACACAATCATGAAGTGGAACAAATATTTATTGGATATTTCAAACCTTTTTAACAAATCAAAAACTGAAAAATTGGGCGTGCAAAATTATTCAGCCCCCTTAAGTTAATACTTTGTAGCGCCACCTTTTGCTGCGATTACAGCTGTAAGTCGCTTGGGGTATGTCTCTATCAGTTTTGCACATAGAGAGACTGAAATTTTTTCCCATTCCTCCTTGCAAAACAGCTCGAGCTCAGTGAGGTTGGATGGAGAGCATTTGTGAACAGCAGTTTTCAGTTCATTCCACAGATTCTCGATTGGATTCAGGTCTGGACTTTGACTTGGCCATTCTAACACCTGGATATGTTTATTTTTGAACCATTCCATTGTAGATTTTGCTTTATGTTTTGGATCATTGTCTTGTTGGAAGACAAATCTCCGTCCCAGTCTCAGGTCTTTTGCAGACTCCATCAGGTTTTCTCCCAGAATGGTCCTGTATTTGGCTCCATCCATCTTCCCATCAATTGTAACCATCTTCCCTGTCCCTGCTGAAGAAAAGCAGGCCCAAACCATGATGCTGCCACCACCATGTTTGACAGTGGGGATGGTGTGTTCAGCTGTGTTGCTTTTACGCCAAACATAACGTTTCGCATTGTTGCCAAAAAGTTCAATTTTGGTTTCATCTGACCAGAGCACCTTCTTCCACATGTTTGGTGTGTCTCCCAGGTGGCTTGTGGCAAACTTTAAACAACACTTTTTATGGAAATCTTTAAGAAATGGCTTTCTTCTTGCCACTCTTCCATAAAGGCCAGATTTGTGCAATATACGACTGATTGTTGTCCTATGGACAGAGTCTCCCACCTCAGCTGTAGATCTCTGCAGTTCATCCAGAGTGATCATGGGCCTCTTGGCTGCATCTCTGATCAGTCTTCTCCTTGTATGAGCTGAAAGTTTAGAGGGACGGCCAGGTCTTGGTAGATTTGCAGTGGTCTGATACTCCTTCCATTTCAATATTATCGCTTGCACAGTGCTCCTTGGGATGTTTAAGGCTTGGGAAATCTTTTTGTATCCAAATCCGGCTTTAAACTTCTTGACAACAGTATCTCGGACCTGCCTGGTGTGTTCCTTGTTCTTCATGATGCTCTCTGCGCTTTTAACGGACCTCTGAGAACCTCCTCTTGAAGAAGGCTGTTGGTCCTACTGGTCCTAAAACTGGCCCTGAACCTCCTCTTGAAGAAGGCTGTTGGTCCTACTGGTCCTAAAACTGGCCCTGAACCTCCTCTTGAAGCTGGCTACTGTTGGACCTAAAACTGTCCCTGAACCTCCTCTTGAAGAAGGCTGTTGGTCCTACTGGTCCTAAAACTGGCCCTGAACCTCCTCTTGAAGAAGGCTGTTGGTCCTACTGGTCCTAAAACTGGCCCTGAACCTCCTCTTGAAGCTGGCTACTGTTGGACCTAAAACTGGCCCTGAACCTCCTCTTGAAGAAGGCTGTTGGTCCTACTGGTCCTAAAACTGGCCCTGAACCTCCTCTTGAAGAAGGCTGTTGGTCCTACTGGTTGTTTGTTTGTTTGTTTTGCAGACTTGTTTATTGTTTACTAATATTGATTCAGAGTTTTTATGAAGTGTCTCATATCTGGATAACCCAGTCTAGTCCAATGAGGAGGGGGGGGGGGCGCCTTGAAGACATGATGGTGGATTTTTACCAGTCTCTATGGATGGGGGGGGGGGGGGGGGGGTGTCCCCTTTACCCTATGGGCCCTGGTTAACAGTAGTGTCCCCTTCACCCTATGGGCCCTGGTCAACAGTAGTGTCCCCTTTACCCTATGGGCCCTGGTCAACAGTAGTGTCCCCTTTACCCTATGGGCCCTGGTCAACAGTAGTGTCCCCTTTATCCTATGGGCCCTGGTTAACAGTAGTGTCCCCTTTACCCTATGGACCCTGGTCAACAGTAGTGTCCCCTTTATCCTATGGGCCCTGGTCAACAGTAGTGTCCCCTTTACCCTATGGGCCCTGGTCAACAGTAGTGTCCCCTTTACCCTATGGGCCCTGGTTAACAGTATTGTCCCCTTTATCCTATGGGCCCTGGTCAACAGTAGTGTCCCCTTTACCCTATGGGCCCTGGTCAACAGTAGTGTCCCCTTTACCCTATGGGCCCTGGTCAACAGTAGTGTCCCCTTTACCCTATAAGTCCTGGTCAATAGTAGTGCACGACAGAGGGGATAGGATTCCATTTGGGACACTGGCCTGTTGGTCATGTATGTGCCTCCTTTAGTAAATGCTAAAGTTAAATAAATGTCATATTGTACAAGAACAACAATTCATGTTGATTGTAAATGTGTTTGTTCTGCTACCTGAGCTGGTTGTTTTGACTGTGATGATGATGATGGTGTGTTGTCAGGTTGTTTTTCTATTGTGTTTACGTCCACTGTGTCCCTACTACAGTACGTGGCTCCTGTTATAGCTGCTAGCATTGAATAGGGAAGTCGTTCTGCGTCTCTGTAACAAAAGGCCTCCCTATTCCCTATTAACTGCACTACTTTGGACCAGGGCCCTATGGGTCGTGGTCAAACGTAGTGCGCTATGTAGGGAATGAGGTGCATTTTGGGATGCATCCTCAATATGTCTTGCTCCACAGAGGTCAGAGGTCAAGGGCCTGTTGGGATGCATCCTCAATATGTCTTGCTCCACAGAGGTCAGAGGTCAAGGGGCCTGTTGGGATCCATTCCAATAGAAGTTGGTCAGTTCAGGAAATAAACTGAAATTCTAATTCAATAATTACAATTTTTTCTCAATAAACTGAAAATGAGAAGCTATTTATTTGAGAAATGTTTTTCTGTTTTAATTAGGAATCAGATGGTGTTAGAGTCGGGGGGGAGTTTTCAGAAAGGTATTTTCTCGGTTGACGCTGTCATCTAGATGATCTGCTGTGTCCAGTTTAAATGAATCCATGTTAGTGTCGACGGACCACCGAGACACCACCTGTGCTAATTAGATATCTAGTATGCACCTGACACCTGTGCTAATTAGATATCTAGCATGCGCCTGACACCTGTGCTAATTAGATATCTAGCATGCACCTGACACCTGTGCTAATTAGATATCTAGCATGCACCTGACACCTGTGCTAATTAGATATCTATCATGCACCTGACACCTGTGCTAGTTAGATATCTAGCATGCACCTGACACCTGTGCTAATTAGATATCTAGTATGCACCTGACACCTGTGCTAATTAGATATCTAGCATGCGCCTGACACCTGTGCTAATTAGATATCTATCATGCACCTGACACCTGTGCTAATTAGATATCTAGCATGCACCTGACACCTGTGTGTAATGGAAGCAGACCGCCAGAAAACGTGTCGTCACTGAAATATTCTGTCGGCTGCAACTGTGATATAGCTGGTCAAAACGGTGTACAGCAGCAGTGTAAAAAATGCATTCTCATACTTGAGTCAAAGTAAAGATACTTTAATAGAAAATGACTCAAGTGAAAGTGAGTCACCCAGTAAAATACTACTACATGAGAAGGTCACAAAGCTCCTCTGCTCTCCAGGAACTGGACCTCTCTCCTGCTTCAGCAACACCTGGACGCTCTATTCATTTCAAACAAAAGTTTGTTCTTTGAGTTAAAAGTCTTTGGTTTTAAATATACATCAGTATAAAAAGTCAACATAATTGCTAAACTATACTTACAGATCAAAAGTAAAAGTATAAATGACCATGTTCTCTTGACCGTGTTCTCTTGATAAGTGTATAAATTAGACCATTTTCCTGTCCTGCTAAGCATTCAAAATGTACTTTTTGGGTGTCAGGGAAAATGTATGGAGTAAAAAGTACATTATTTTCAGGAATGTAGTGAAGTAAAAATATAAATAAAGTACAGATACCCCAAAAACGTTTCACTGAAGGACTTCACACCACTTCAGTAAATGTGTATTTTACATTTGTGAAATTATTTCGATGTGATATGAAAGTGACAAGGGTTTTATGTTTCTAGAAATGTATCGCAGTTGAGAATCTGATTCATGTTTAGATGGAGTGTCTGTTTTGGCTTCCAGTCTCCCTATGAAAATAACAGAAGGGCCTTGGACCTTAGAGTAACATTAGGCCCCTTTAGAGGTCATCTTGGGCCAGATCTGGCCCTGTTGTAAATCTGGCACCACCATCCTCCACATCTCAACCCTGGAAACAGAAACGAGGGGAGAGTCTGGACACCGAGGCCCTCCGTGAGACCGTTTGGACTACATGAGAAGGTCACATAGCTCCTCTGCTCTCCAGGAACTGGACCTCTCTCCTGCTTCAGCAACACCTGGACGCTCTATTCATTTTAAACAAAGTTTGTCCTTCTTCCTGTCTGTTTTCGTCGGTTTGAAGTGAGACTTATTTGAAACAGACTGATGATGATAACCAGTTTTGTCCTTTTCTTTCTGTACAACGTTATGGATCTGCTGTTATATTTTTTGTTCAGGTTATGCCACGATGTAATATTGAGATTTTGTGTTTTTTTTTTGCTGTACAGATGAACATTTTGTCAATTTAATAAAATTGTCTGCATATTTTTACCTCATGGTGTCCATGTTGGGTATTTCAGAATGACTGTTGGTGTCATGCGATAGGAAAGCAATGTATTTCAGAATGACTGTTGGTGTCATGCGATAGGAAAGCAATGTATTTCTAACAGATGTTTGTATTGAAGACAACTGGATAAGAGCAGTCTCTCCTTTCCTCATAAATGGAACAATATTAATGTATCGAAACAATACGTGGACATTTTTTGACATTTGACTAGTACAGTAATGACCAATGACGTTTCGTGAAGATGCTGTTCACGCAGTGGCGATGGGATCGTAAACATTACCTCCGTTCCGCCAGCAAGAATAATGCCCTGACCTTGGCAGTTTTCCTTCAATATAAAAGTCCGGCAATGAAGATGGTGAAAAATAATAAAAAGGTCGATATGAGTTACTTTTTATGGGGAAATGTTAGCAAATTTTGAAATGTGTTTAACAATATAAAAAATATATAGTTTTTGCCATAAATGCTAATATAGCATTGACATTATTGTTAGCAGCATTAAAAATAAATGATACTAGATAGTTATCATGGTAACGGTAAAACAACACATTTTGAATGCTACATTTAGTAATAGTATTCATAATATTATTGGTATAATTGTAATCAACTTTAGAAAACACTTTAAAATCCCATTGTTAATTATCCCATTTGCATTACACGATGTTCAGTACGTTTTTCATATTGGATATTTAATTTTTATTTAACCTTTATTTAACTAGACAAGTCAGTTAAGAACAAAATCGTATTTACAATGACGGCCAAACCCCAACATTGCAAAACAGTTTGTTTGAATCAGTTATTTGGTGACGTGAATATATTTAGTGTAGTTTTATCTAAAAGGATAACTTTTTAAATGTTTTATAAATTCACTGAGGAGGATGATCCTCCTCTGAGGGGCCTCCACTGTTGGATCGACTTGTATGACAGCGTGTTCCAGTTCCCTCCAATATCCAGCAACTTCGCACAACCATTGAAGAGGAGTGGGGCAACATTCCACAATCAACAGCCTGATCAACTCCATGCGAAGGAGTCGCGCTGCACGGCCAACATAAAGCTGTCCCAACAGCAGAGATTTCTTTCCAGCACCATGGAGTGCGGAAAAGATTATGATTAGATTAAGATCATGGAGTGAGGAAAAGATTATGATTATTAGAAAGCAAATTACGGACTCCTCTTTAAATCTGCGTATTCCTTCAAAGCTCAGTTGTCCTGAGTCTGCACAACTCTGCCAGGACCTAGGATCAAGAGAGACGCTCAAGTGTTTTAGTACTATATCTCTTGACACAATGATGAAAATAATCATGGCCTCTAAACCTTCAAGCTGCATACTGGACCCTATTCCAACTAAACTACTGAAAGAGCTGCTTCCTGTGCTTGGCCCTCCTATGTTGAACATAATAAACGGCTCTCTATCCACCGGATGTGTACCAAACTCACTAAAAGTGGCAGTAATAAAGCCTCTCTTGAAAAAGCCAAACCTTGACCCAGAAAATATAAAAAACTATCGGCCTATATCGAATCTTCCATTCCTCTCAAAAATTTTTGAAAAGGCTGTTGCGCAGCAACTCACTGCCTTCCTGAAGACAAACAATGTATACGAAATGCTTCAGTCTGGTTTTAGACCCCATCATAGCACTGAGACTGCACTTGTGAAGGTGGTAAATTACATTTTAATGGCATCGGACCGAGGCTCTGCATCTGTCCTCGTGCTCCTAGACCTTAGTGCTGCTTTTGATACCATTGATCACCACATTCTTTTGGAGAGATTGGAAACCCAAATTGGTCTACACGGACAAGTTCTGGCCTGGTTTAGATCTTATCTGTCGGAAAGATATCAGTTTGTCTCTGTGAATGGTTTGTCCTCTGACAAATCAACTGTAAATTTCGGTGTTCCTCAAGGTTCCGTTTTAGGACCACTATTGTTTTCACTATATATTTTACCTCTTGGGGATGTTATTCGAAAACATAATGTTAACTTTCACTGCTATGCGGATGACACACAGCTGTACATTTCAATGAAACATGGTGAAGCCCCAAAATTGCCCTTGCTAGAAGCATGTGTTTCAGACATAAGTAAGTGGATGGCTGCAAACTTTCTACTTTTAAATTCGGACAAAACAGAGATGCTTGTTCTAGGTCCCGAGAAACAAAGAGATCTTCTGTTGAATCTGACAATTAGTCTTAATGGTTGTACAGTCGTCTCAAATAAAACTGTGAAGGACCTCGGCGTTACTCTGGACCCTGATCTCTCTTTTGAAGAACATATCAAGACCATTTCAAGGACAGCTTTTTTCCATCTACGTAACATTGCAAAAATCAGAAACTTTCTGTCCAAAAATGATGCAGAAAAATGAATCCATGCTTTTGTCACTTCTAGGTTAGACTACTGCAATGCTCTACTTTCCGGCTACCCGGATAAAGCACTAAATAAACTTCAGTTAGTGCTAAATACGGCTGCTAGAATCCTGACTAGAACCAAAAAATGGTATCATATTACTCCAGTGCTAGCCTCCCTACACTGGCTTCCTGTCAAAGCAAGGGCTGATTTCAAGGTTTTACTGCTAACCTACAAAGCATTACATGGGCTTGCTCCTACCTATCTCTGATTTGGTCCTGCCGTACATACCTACACGTACGCTACGGTCACAAGACGCAGGCGTCCTAATTGTCCCTAGAATTTCTAAGCAAACATCTGGAGGCAGGGCTTTCTCCTATAGAGCTCAATTTTTATGGAACGGTCTGCCTACCCATGTCAGAGATGCAAACTCGGTCTCAACCTTTAAGTCTTTACTGAAGACTCATCTCTTCAGTGGGTCATATGATTGAGTGTAGTCTGACCCAGGAGTGGGAAGGTGAACGGAAAGGCTCTGGAGCAACGAACCGCCCTTGCTGTCTCTGCCTGGCCGGTTCCCCTCTTTCCACTGGGATTCTCTGCCTCTAACCCTATTACAGGGGCTGAGTCACTGGCTTACTGGGGCTCTCTCATGCCGTCCCTGGAAGGGGTGCGTCACCTGAGTGGGTTGATTCACTGATGTGGTCATCCTGTCTGGGTTGGCGCCCCCCCCCCTTGGGTTGTGCCATGGCGGAGATCTTTGTGGGCTATACTCAGCCTTGTCTCAGGATGGTAGGTTGGTGGTTGAAGATATCCCTCTAGTGGTGTGGGGGCTGTGCTTTGGCAAAGTGGGTGGGGTTATATCCTTCCTGTTTGGCCCTGTCCGGGTGTGTCCTCGGATGGGGCAACAGTGTCTCCTGACCCCTCCTGTCTCAGCCTCCAGTATTTATGCTGCAGTAGTTTATAGTGCCTTGCGAAAGTATTCGGCCCCCTTGAACTTTGCGACCTTTTGCCACATTTCAGGCTTCAAACATAAAGATATAAAACTGTATTTTTTTGTGAAGAATCAACAACAAGTGGGACACAATCATGAAGTGGAACAAATATTTATTGGATATTTCAAACCTTTTTAACAAATCAAAAACTGAAAAATTGGGCGTGCAAAATTATTCAGCCCCCTTAAGTTAATACTTTGTAGCGCCACCTTTTGCTGCGATTACAGCTGTAAGTCGCTTGGGGTATGTCTCTATCAGTTTTGCACATAGAGAGACTGAAATTTTTTCCCATTCCTCCTTGCAAAACAGCTCGAGCTCAGTGAGGTTGGATGGAGAGCATTTGTGAACAGCAGTTTTCAGTTCATTCCACAGATTCTCGATTGGATTCAGGTCTGGACTTTGACTTGGCCATTCTAACACCTGGATATGTTTATTTTTGAACCATTCCATTGTAGATTTTGCTTTATGTTTTGGATCATTGTCTTGTTGGAAGACAAATCTCCGTCCCAGTCTCAGGTCTTTTGCAGACTCCATCAGGTTTTCTCCCAGAATGGTCCTGTATTTGGCTCCATCCATCTTCCCATCAATTGTAACCATCTTCCCTGTCCCTGCTGAAGAAAAGCAGGCCCAAACCATGATGCTGCCACCACCATGTTTGACAGTGGGGATGGTGTGTTCAGCTGTGTTGCTTTTACGCCAAACATAACGTTTCGCATTGTTGCCAAAAAGTTCAATTTTGGTTTCATCTGACCAGAGCACCTTCTTCCACATGTTTGGTGTGTCTCCCAGGTGGCTTGTGGCAAACTTTAAACAACACTTTTTATGGAAATCTTTAAGAAATGGCTTTCTTCTTGCCACTCTTCCATAAAGGCCAGATTTGTGCAATATACGACTGATTGTTGTCCTATGGACAGAGTCTCCCACCTCAGCTGTAGATCTCTGCAGTTCATCCAGAGTGATCATGGGCCTCTTGGCTGCATCTCTGATCAGTCTTCTCCTTGTATGAGCTGAAAGTTTAGAGGGACGGCCAGGTCTTGGTAGATTTGCAGTGGTCTGATACTCCTTCCATTTCAATATTATCGCTTGCACAGTGCTCCTTGGGATGTTTAAGGCTTGGGAAATCTTTTTGTATCCAAATCCGGCTTTAAACTTCTTGACAACAGTATCTCGGACCTGCCTGGTGTGTTCCTTGTTCTTCATGATGCTCTCTGCGCTTTTAACGGACCTCTGAGAACCTCCTCTTGAAGAAGGCTGTTGGTCCTACTGGTCCTAAAACTGGCCCTGAACCTCCTCTTGAAGAAGGCTGTTGGTCCTACTGGTCCTAAAACTGGCCCTGAACCTCCTCTTGAAGCTGGCTACTGTTGGACCTAAAACTGTCCCTGAACCTCCTCTTGAAGAAGGCTGTTGGTCCTACTGGTCCTAAAACTGGCCCTGAACCTCCTCTTGAAGAAGGCTGTTGGTCCTACTGGTCCTAAAACTGGCCCTGAACCTCCTCTTGAAGCTGGCTACTGTTGGACCTAAAACTGGCCCTGAACCTCCTCTTGAAGAAGGCTGTTGGTCCTACTGGTCCTAAAACTGGCCCTGAACCTCCTCTTGAAGAAGGCTGTTGGTCCTACTGGTTGTTTGTTTGTTTGTTTTGCAGACTTGTTTATTGTTTACTAATATTGATTCAGAGTTTTTATGAAGTGTCTCATATCTGGATAACCCAGTCTAGTCCAATGAGGAGGGGGGGGGGGGCGCCTTGAAGACATGATGGTGGATTTTTACCAGTCTCTATGGATGGGGGGGGGGGGGGGGTGTCCCCTTTACCCTATGGGCCCTGGTTAACAGTAGTGTCCCCTTCACCCTATGGGCCCTGGTCAACAGTAGTGTCCCCTTTACCCTATGGGCCCTGGTCAACAGTAGTGTCCCCTTTACCCTATGGGCCCTGGTCAACAGTAGTGTCCCCTTTATCCTATGGGCCCTGGTTAACAGTAGTGTCCCCTTTACCCTATGGACCCTGGTCAACAGTAGTGTCCCCTTTATCCTATGGGCCCTGGTCAACAGTAGTGTCCCCTTTACCCTATGGGCCCTGGTCAACAGTAGTGTCCCCTTTACCCTATGGGCCCTGGTTAACAGTATTGTCCCCTTTATCCTATGGGCCCTGGTCAACAGTAGTGTCCCCTTTACCCTATGGGCCCTGGTCAACAGTAGTGTCCCCTTTACCCTATGGGCCCTGGTCAACAGTAGTGTCCCCTTTACCCTATAAGTCCTGGTCAATAGTAGTGCACGACAGAGGGGAAAGGATTCCATTTGGGACACTGGCCTGTTGGTCATGTATGTGCCTCCTTTAGTAAATGCTAAAGTTAAATAAATGTCATATTGTACAAGAACAACAATTCATGTTGATTGTAAATGTGTTTGTTCTGCTACCTGAGCTGGTTGTTTTGACTGTGATGATGATGATGGTGTGTTGTCAGGTTGTTTTTCTATTGTGTTTACGTCCACTGTGTCCCTACTACAGTACGTGGCTCCTGTTATAGCTGCTAGCATTGAATAGGGAAGTCGTTCTGCGTCTCTGTAACAAAAGGCCTCCCTATTCCCTATTAACTGCACTACTTTGGACCAGGGCCCTATGGGTCGTGGTCAAACGTAGTGCGCTATGTAGGGAATGAGGTGCATTTTGGGATGCATCCTCAATATGTCTTGCTCCACAGAGGTCAGAGGTCAAGGGCCTGTTGGGATGCATCCTCAATATGTCTTGCTCCACAGAGGTCAGAGGTCAAGGGGCCTGTTGGGATCCATTCCAATAGAAGTTGGTCAGTTCAGGAAATAAACTGAAATTCTAATTCAATAATTACAATTTTTTCTCAATAAACTGAAAATGAGAAGCTATTTATTTGAGAAATGTTTTTCTGTTTTAATTAGGAATCAGATGGTGTTAGAGTCGGGGGGGAGTTTTCAGAAAGGTATTTTCTCGGTTGACGCTGTCATCTAGATGATCTGCTGTGTCCAGTTTAAATGAATCCATGTTAGTGTCGACGGACCACCGAGACACCACCTGTGCTAATTAGATATCTAGTATGCACCTGACACCTGTGCTAATTAGATATCTAGCATGCGCCTGACACCTGTGCTAATTAGATATCTAGCATGCACCTGACACCTGTGCTAATTAGATATCTAG
Source organism: Oncorhynchus mykiss (assembly GCF_013265735.2). Lineage (NCBI taxonomy): Eukaryota > Metazoa > Chordata > Actinopteri > Salmoniformes > Salmonidae > Oncorhynchus > Oncorhynchus mykiss. The sequence continues at coordinate 100,857,735 of NC_048570.1, read as the reverse complement.
CATGCACCTGACACCTGTGCTAATTAGATATCTATCATGCACCTGACACCTGTGCTAGTTAGATATCTAGCATGCACCTGACACCTGTGCTAATTAGATATCTAGTATGCACCTGACACCTGTGCTAATTAGATATCTAGCATGCGCCTGACACCTGTGCTAATTAGATATCTATCATGCACCTGACACCTGTGCTAATTAGATATCTAGCATGCACCTGACACCTGTGTGTAATGGAAGCAGACCGCCAGAAAACGTGTCGTCACTGAAATATTCTGTCGGCTGCAACTGTGATATAGCTGGTCAAAACGGTGTACAGCAGCAGTGTAAAAAATGCATTCTCATACTTGAGTCAAAGTAAAGATACTTTAATAGAAAATGACTCAAGTGAAAGTGAGTCACCCAGTAAAATACTACTACATGAGAAGGTCACAAAGCTCCTCTGCTCTCCAGGAACTGGACCTCTCTCCTGCTTCAGCAACACCTGGACGCTCTATTAATTTCAAACAAAAGTTTGTTCTTTGAGTTAAAAGTCTTTGGTTGTAAATATACATCAGTATAAAAAGTCAACATAATTGCTAAACTATACTTACAGATCAAAAGGTAAAAGTATAAATGACCGTGTTCTCTTGACCGTGTTCTCTTGACCGTGTTCTCTTGACCGTGTTCTCTTGACCGTGTTCTCTTGACCGTGTTCTCTTGATAAGTGTATAAATTAGACCATTTTCCTGTCCTGCTAAGCATTCAAAATGTACTTTTTGGGTGTCAGGGAAAATGTATGGAGTAAAAAGTACATTATTTTCAGGAATGTAGTGAAGTAAAAATATAAATAAAGTACAGATACCCCAAAAACGTTTCACTGAAGGACTTCACACCACTTCAGTAAATGTGTATTTTACATTTGTGAAATTATTTCGATGTGATATGAAAGTGACAAGGGTTTTATGTTTCTAGAAATGTATCGCAGTTGAGAATCTGATTCATGTTTAGATGGAGTGTCTGTTTTGGCTTCCAGTCTCCCTATGAAAATAACAGAAGGGCCTTGGACCTTAGAGTAACATTAGGCCCCTTTAGAGGTCATCTTGGGCCAGATCTGGCCCTGTTGTAAATCTGGCACCACCATCCTCCACATCTCAACCCTGGAAACAGAAACGAGGGGAGAGTCTGGACACCGAGGCCCTCCGTGAGACCGTTTGAACTACATGAGAAGGTCACAAAGCTCCTCTGCTCTCCAGGAGCTGGACCTCTCTCCTGCTTCAGCAACACCTGGACGCTCTATTCATTTTAAACAAAAGTTTGTCCTTCTTCCTGTCTGTTTTGGTTGGTTTGAAGTGAGACTTCTTTGAAACAGACTGATGATGATAACCAGTTTTGTCCTTTTCTTTCTGTACAACGTTATGGATCTGCTGTTATATTTTTTGTTCAGGTTATGCCACGATGTAATATTGAGATTTTACATTGTGCTTTTTTTTTGCTGTACAGATGAACATTTTGTCAATTTAATAAAATTGTCTGCATATTTTTACCTCATGGTGTCCATGTTGGGTATTTCAGAATGACTGTTGGTGTCATGCGATAGGAAAGCAATGTATTTCAGAATGACTGTTGGTGTCATGCGATAGGAAAGCAATGTATTTCAGAATGACTGTTGGTGTCATGCGATAGGAAAGCAATGTATTTCAGAATGACTGTTGGTGTCATGCCATAGGAAAGCAATGTATTTCAGAATGACTGTTGGTGTCATGCGATAGGAAAGCAATGTATTTCAGAATGACTGTTGGTGTCATGCGATAGGAAAGCAATGTATTTCAGAATGACTGTTGGTGTCATGCGATAGGAAAGCAATGTATTTCAGAATGACTGTTGGTGTCATGCGATAGGAAAGCAATGTATTTCTAACAGATGTTTGTATTGAAGACAACTGGATAAGAGCAGTCTCTCCTTTCCTCATAAATGGAACAATATTAATGTATCGAAACAATGACATATGTGGATATTTTTTGACATTTTACTAGTACAGTAATGACCAATGACGTTTCGTGAAGATCCTGTTCACGCAGCGCTCGGCGATGGGATCGTAAACATTACCTCCGTACCTCCTTCAATATAAAAGTCCGGCAATGAAGATGGTGAAAAATAATAAAAAGGTCGATATGAGTTACTGTTTATGGGGAAATGTTAGCAAATTTTGAATTTTGTTTAACAATATAAAAAAAAGATGGCATTTAAGGCAAAAATTAATATAGCATTGACATTATTGTTAGCAGCATTAAAAATAAATGATACTAGATAGTTATCATGGTAACAGTAAAACAACACATTTTGAATGCTACATTTAGTAATAATATTCATAATATTATTGGTATAATTGTAATCAACTTTAGAAAACACTTTAAAATCCCATTGTTAATTATCCCATTTGCATTACACGATGTTCAGTACGTTTTTCATATTGGATATTAAATTTTTATTTAACCTTTATTTAACTAGACAAGTCAGTTAAGAACAAAATCGTATTTACAATGACGGCCAAACCCCAACATTGCAAAACAGTTTGTTTGAATCAATTATTTGGTGACGTGAATATATTTAGTGTAGTTTTATCTAAAAGGCTAACTTTTTAAATGTTTTATAAATTCACTGAGGAGGATGATCCTCCTCTGAGGGGCCTCCACTGTTGGATCGACTTGTATGACAGCGTGTTCCAGTTCCCTCCAATATCCAGCAACTTCGCACAACCTTTGAAGAGGAGTGGGGCAACATTCCACAATCAACAGCCTGATCAACTCCATGCGAAGGAGTCGCGCTGCACTGTGGTCACACCAGATACTGACTGGTTTTATGCAGTGGTGATTTTAGCATGTACATTTGGTGGGACAAACTCAAAAAAATGTTGACGCATGCCAGCAAAGCCACAACACTAAACAATACATTAATTACACTATAACGGTGACAAATGATGCCCACTAACTGTTAGGGCCAACATAAAGCTGTCCCAACAGCAGAGATTTATTTTCAGCACCATGGAGTGAATCCTTACCACCGCTACACCTGGCTATCAGTGGAGCCTTGTTTCCAGCACCATGGAGGGGATCCTTACCACTGCTGCACCTGGCTATCAGTGGAGCCTTGTTTCCAGCACCATGGAGGGGATCCTTACCACTGCTACACCTGGCTATCAGTAGAGCCTTGTCTGGCAGGGAAACAGTTAATTCAGCCTCATTTACTGCCATTTCAAAAAAAAAAAACTGATATGGCTGCTTCGCTTAAACAAAATGTGGTTAATGCGGACAATTGAGATGTACAAGGGAACGATGAGCAGATGTAATAGTATAACTTTAGTCCTTCTCCTCGCCTCGACCCGGGCACGAACCAGGGACCCTCTGCACATATCAACAGTCACCCTCGAAGCATCGTTACCCATCGCTCCACAAAAGCCACGCCCTTGCAGAGTAAAGGGAACCACTACTTCAAGGTCTCAGAGCAAATGACGTCACCGATTGAAACGCTATTAGCGCGCACCACCGCTAACTAGCTAGCCATTTCACATCCGTTACACTGGCTACTGCACCACCGCTAACTAGCTAGCCATTTCACATCCGTTACACTGGCTACTGCACCACCGCTAACTAGCTAGCCATTTCACATCCGTTACACTGGCTACTGCACCACCGCTAACTAGCTAGCCATTTCACATCCGTTACACTGGCTACTGCACCACCGCTAACTAGCTAGCCATTTCACATCCGTTACACGAATCCGTAATTTTGTTTAAGACAATGACAGATCTAAGACGGACGTAGTCTGTATAAGTATTTGTTCAGCACTTTTGAAATGTACAGCGACAGAATTCAAAACATGGCCCGTTCTTACAGTGTTCTCCCTGTACACCAAGTCAGAACCGTAGGATAAATAAAGGGGGCACATAAGCAGCCAATGAAAGCTCTTACAATTCTCGATGATGGCATTTCTCTAAACAGACTATAGGCTACATGTGCACCACCAAGTCAGAACAGTAGGCTAACTTATGAGGGGGAAGGGACATATCTCCCTGGCATATTACATAATTTTTGCAGCAGCATGTAATACAACTTTTGACTCAACATTGTTGTGCTGTGCTCACTTGAACAGGAAGGTGGCACAGCGGTTCTTCTTGTGGGCAAATTTTGTCATCAAAGTCTGGCATTCTCTAGATTGATGGTGCTTTCAAGATAACTGGGAACGAAAAAATGTATTAAAGGTTGAATCATGACGTCAGTGATCTTCAGGTCGGAGCTCTAGAAAAGAGGCCTGAGTTCCCGAGTTGGATTGAAAGCGTATTTTCCCAGTCTGAGCTCGTTTTTTTCCCCCAGTTGTCTTGAACTCACTGAAGTCAGTTCCAAGTTTACACTTGTTTTGAATGCGGCAGAAGTTGTACTAGGTTGACAGTGTGGCCAATGTATTCAACCTTTTCTGGCCCACAGTGTTACATGTGACTGTTTATCCTTTTAAGCTTGAAAAAGAAACCCTTAAACCCAGATTTGGACCACACACCCTCTCCACTGAGTAGCAAGCTAGTGATTGCTTTGCAACACTTGCAGTTAGCCACTGATCAAGTCAAATTGTATTTGTCACATGTGCCGAATACAACAGGTGTAGTAGACCTTACAGTGAAATGCTGAATACAACAGGTGAACAGGTAGACCTTACAGTGAAATGCTTACAAGCCCTTAACCAACAATGCAGTTTTAAGAAAAATAAGTATTAAGTAAAAAATAGACCATTAAAAAATACCATTAAAAATGTAATTAATTAAAGAGCAGCAGTAAAAGATTCCTTCCAAATCACTCATTGTTATATTTGCGATTTCCAAATTCATGTGTAATGTTTATGTCCAATGGCCGATGAGCACCAACATGATTTTTTAATCTATAATTTCTTTTACGACAAGGCTTGAAAAGGATTTGCCAGTAGATTATTGATTCGTGACGATGGCCGCTTGTCTAGCTTGCTAGCTAAGATTTTGAAAGTCCAATTCAAGCTGCTGTAGATATGACGTGATTTGATGTCATTTTATTTGCGGCCAATGACTTTGAGCCTTCTTGGATGTAATATAAATCTATGGCAGCACCCAAGGGGCTTGAATTTTCAAGCTCTCTCTCTGTAGATTTTGCGCTGACATAGTGTCACATAGTGACAGAAGTGAGCCAATCACGGCGCAACTAGAGTACATTACTAACCCCAGTATTTTCCACTGGCTGCCCCTCCACCGCAGAAAGCACTAAGCTAGGCTGAAACCCCTGCATTTTGGAGATGCCTTCCTCAAGAAAGCAACCATGTTTGTATGCGGCTTTATTAGCTAAAATATATATATTTTTACACTGTTTGCAAACTGATATGTGACATGTATTTATGTAAAAAATAACATGAAAAACATATATTTTTTTGCTAAACAGGTGGGTCTCAAAACAGGTGGGGCTCACCTGCCCTGAATGACAGGCCACCACTGGCCTGTCATTCATATTATTTCAATTGACTGATTTCCTTATATGAACTGTTACTCCGTAAATTGGTTTAAATTGTTGCGTTTATATTTTTGTAAATAATTGTAAAAAATGTCATAATTATTAATTTACCAAGTATACAGGATGGAACTTTTATTCTGACGGATTTAAAAAAAATCCGCGACCCGGAAGTAGTTAGTTTTTGTTGCCTGTTTCACGGCGGTGTAAATAAACAATGCAGTTTGTTTGGCCGAAGAAGGTCTGACTGAAACATTCTGCTGTCATCGAGGCGCAGGACTGAAATCTGCTTCAAGCCGAATAGAGATTTCATTACTTTTGGAGTGGAGTGAGTCGGTGAGTTTGCTACATGATAATGATAATGCTAACTAGCATTATCATTAGCTAGACGAATGTCAGAAGGCCGCTAGCGTATTACCAATGCAAAGACGTTTGGATCGGGGTGTTGTTCTCCTTGGAGCGAAGGTCGAACACAAGCAAACTTCAGATTTACTGTTGGCATTAGCAACAAGTGATAGTTATCATTGAGCCAGCTGATCAACTAACGTTAGCTAAAGTTCGCTAGCTAACTGTAGCTTGTTTGAAAGACAGTACGAAAGTTAGCTGTGGTACCTAGTACCTAAGTCTGCATGCTTGCTAATGTGATCCTCCGGGCCTGTTGTGTTCTGATCCTCCGGGCCTGTTGTGTTCTGATCCTCCAGGCCTGTTGTGTTGTGATCCTCCTGGCCTGTTGTGTTCTGATCCTCCGGGCCTGTTGTGTTCTGATCCTCCGGGCCTGTTGTGTTCTGATCCTCCGGGCCTGTTGTGTTCTAATCCTCCAGGCCTGTTGTGTTGTGATCCTCCTGGCCTGTTGTGTTCTGATCCTCCGGGCCTGTTGTGTTCTGATCCTCCAGGCCTGTTGTGTTCTGATCCTCCAGGCCTGTTGTGTTCTGATCCTCCGGGCTTGTTGTGTTCTGATCCTCCTGGCCTGTTGTGTTCTGATTCTCCAGGTTCCTCCAAGCCATGCACTGCAGCTGTGTATGGAGCTCCAGGGCTCTGTCCCCTGCCCTGCTCCCTAGGCTGCTGTCCCATGCAGGATGCTGGGCTCCGGGGACCAGGCCTAGGGGTATCTGGAGCTCCCCTCGGAGACTGGCCTCGGCTGTAGAGACCACGCAGCCCATCCCCCTGCCCAGCCAAGCCCGGGTGGTGATCTGTGGAGGGGGCATCGTAGGGACGTCTGTGGCCTATCACCTGGCCAAGCTGGGCTGGACTGAGATAGTACTATTGGAGCAGGGAAGGTAGGAGAGGCTAAATTATGTGGTCTGTTTACAAGAGGGGGGTGCATGTTTCCAGAACACTTTATCTGTGGGTAGGTGGACAATATATCATGATTTCATGAGTTCATTGTTTTACTGGGCTTGTCAGGGGATGGGAGACCAACACAGTGAAAACATGGACTAGCCTACGAGACCTTATGTAATCAATGATAACATCTAGAAATCACAAGGTACCATGGTCTTATGTCTCATTACTCACCCTGCTGGGTTGTGGTCCTCTGTGTGTGTGATCTACTGTGTGGTCCACTGTGTGTGTGTGTGATCTACTGTGTGGTCCTCTGTGTGTGTGATCTACTGTGTGGTCCTCTGTGTGTGTGATCTACTGTGTGGTCCACTGTGTGTGTGTGATCTACTGTGTGGTCCTCTGTGTGTGTGATCTACTGTGTGGTCCACTGTGTGTGTGTGATCTACTGTGTGGTCCTCTGTGTGTGTGATCTACTGTGTGGTCCTCTGTGTGTGTGATCTACTGTGTGGTCCTCTGTGTGTGTTAGACGGTGGGGAAAGTAGATGGCATTTCTTACAGTTATAGGATCTACTGTCTGTATAATTGCGGATCATAGAATCCCATAATGAATCCCTATGAATTATTGTGATCTCATGGGCCTTGTAAGGATTGGGCATCTCGTCTGTATTATGCATGACCTTTTAATGAGCCATTAACACAACCAGTCATGATGTTTTCATCTGATCTAACAACCTTGTGTAAATATTTATAAAATACAGGCAAATCATGTTTTTCACTGCACTGAGCCTTTAAATAGTGGTGAAATAGCTGACAGTTTTCTTGGCATCTTTGTTTTAGTTATTGTGATAGGCTCACGGTTTACCCGGTACGGCGTACCCCCACTATTTAGTGAACCGCCTTACTTTCACCCCTAGTGTTATAGGCTGAGTGCTGGTACCACCAGGCTGGGTGTTAGGCTGCATGCTGTTACCACCAGGCTGAGTGTTAGGCAGCATGGCTGGGTGTTAGGCTGGGTGCTGGTACCACCAGGCTGGGTGTTAGGCTGGGTGTTAGGCTGTGTGCTGGTACCACCAGGCTGGGTGTTAGGCTGGGTGCTGGTACCACCAGGCTGGGTGTTAGGCTGGGTGTTAGGCTGGGTGCTGGTACCACCAGGCTGGGTGTTAGGCTGGGTGTTAGGCTGGGTGCTGGTACCACCAGGCTGGGTGTTAGGCTGGGTGTTAGGCTGGGTGCTGGTACCACCAGGCTGAGTGTTAGGCTGGGTGCTGGCACCACCAGGCTGGGTGTTAGGCTGGGTGTTAGGCTGGGTGTTAGGCTGGGTGCTGGCACCACCAGACTGGGTGTTAGGCTGGGTGCTGGTACCAACAGGCTGGGTGTTAGGCTGGGTGTTAGGCTGGGTGTTAGGCTGTGTGCTGGTACCACCAGGCTGGGTGTTAGGCTGGGTGCTGGTACCACCAGGCTGGGTGTTAGGCTGGGTGTTAGGCTGGGTGCTGGTACCACCAGGCTGGGTGTTAGGCTGGGTGTTAGGCTGGGTGCTGGTACCACCAGGCTGGGTGTTAGGCTGGGTGTTAGGCTGGGTGCTGGTACCACCAGGCTGAGTGTTAGGCTGGGTGCTGGCACCACCAGGCTGGGTGTTAGGCTGGGTGTTAGGCTGGGTGTTAGGCTGGGTGCTGGCACCACCAGACTGGGTGTTAGGCTGGGTGCTGGTACCAACAGGCTGGGTGTTAGGCTGGGTGTTAGGCTGGGTGTTAGGCTGGGTGCTGGTACCACCAGGCTGGGTGTTAGGCTGGGTGCTGGTACCACCAGGCTGGGTGTTAGGCTGGGTGCTGGCACCACTAGGCTGGGTGTTAGGCTGGGTGTTAGGCTGGGTGTTAGGCTGGGTGCTGGCACCACCAGGCTGGGTGTTAGGCTGGGTGTTAGGCTGTGTGCTGGCACCACCAGGCTGGGTGTTAGGCTGGGTGTTAGGCTGGGTGCTGGTACCACCAGGCTGGGTGTTAGGCTGTGTGCTGGTACCACCAGGCTGGGTGTTAGGCTGGGTGCTGGTACCACCAGGCTGGGTGTTAGGCTGGGTGTTAGGCTGGGTGCTGGTACCACCAGGCTGAGTGTTAGGCTGGGTGCTGGCACTACCAGGCTGGGTGTTAGGCTGGGTGCTGGCACCACCAGGCCGGGTGTTAGGCTGGGTGCTGGTACCAACAGGCTGGGTGTTAGGCTGGGTACAGCTAACCATGTTGTTGTCATTTCTCTGTGTGCTAGGCTAGGTGCTGTACCTAACCATGTTGTTGTCATCTCTCTGTGTGCTAGGCTAGGTACAGCTAACCATGTTGTTGTCATCTCTCTGTGTGCTAGTCTGGGTGCTGTACCTAACCATGTTGTCCTCATCTCTCTGTGTGCTAGGTTAGGTGCTGGCACCACCAGGCTGTGTGCTGGGATCGTCAGCGTGGCCAAGCCCATCTCTATTGAGTGTAAAATGGCTGACTACTCCAACTCCCTGTATGAACACCTGGAGGAGGAGACTGGGGTCAAGACAGGTGGGATGGACTTCTACACTATGACTAGCCTGAGTTCCACTCCATTTGTACTAACATGCCTACAGTATGACTCTAGCCTGAGTTCCGCTCCATTTGTACTAACATGCCTACAGTATGACTCTAGCCTGAGTTCTGCTCCATTTGTACTAACATGCCTACAGTATGACTCTAGCCTGAGTTCTGCTCCATTTGTACTAACATGCCTACAGTATGACTCTAGCCTGAGTTCCGCTCCATTTGTACTAACTCCTTATCAGTGAATGTCTCTGGAAGCTGGTTAGTTTGCCTCTCCTGCTCTCTGCAGTACAGTTCCAGTCTGTTTCAATGTACCTCAATGGGTTTATGAACATGTCTTTGCTGTGTGGTCTGTCTTCTGATTGTGTTTTAGCCAGTTGTTTTGGTTGTTGAATCAATTATATATTATCTATGAGGTCATGTGACTGGCTGTATCCTACCAGTGCTTCCCCCTCCTCCTCTCACATGCTGTTTCAGTTTGTGTTTCAACACATATTTACCAGTGATATTTAGTGTTGTTTCAACACAGATTTACCAGTGGTATTTAGTGTTGTTTCAACACAGATTTACCAGTGGTATTTAGTGTTGTTTCAACACAGATTTACCAGTGGTATTTAGTCTTGTATAAACACAGATTTACCAGTGGTATTTAGTCTTGTGGAACAACAGATTTCCAGTGGTATTTAGTCTTGTGGAACAACATATTTACCAGTGGTATTTAGTCTTGTGGAACAACAGATTTACCAGTGGTATTTAGTCTTGTATAAACACAGATTTACCAGTGGTATTTAGTATTGTATAAACACAGATTTACCAGTGGTATTTAGTCTTGTGGAACAACAGATTTACCAGTGGTATTTAGTCTTGTGGAACAACAGATTTACCCGTGGTATTTAGTCTTGTATAAACACAGATTTACCAGTGGTATTTAGTCTTGTGAAACAACACATTTCCAGTGGTATTTAGTCTTGTGGAACAACAGATTTACCAGTGGTATTTAGTCTTGTGGAACAACAGATTTACCAGTGGTATTTAGTCTTGTATAAACACAGATTTACCAGTGGTATTTAGTATTGTGGAACAACAGATTTACCAGTGGTATTTAGTCTTGTGGAACAACAGATTTACCAGTGGTGTTTAGTCTTGTGGAACAACAGATTTACCAGTGGTATTTAGTCTTGTGGAACAACAGATTTACCAGTGGTATTTAGTCTTGTGGAACAACAGATTTACCAGTGGTATTTAGTCTTGTATAAACAACAGATTTACCAGTGGTATTTAGTCTTGTATAAAGACAGATTTACCAGTGGTATTTAGTCTTGTATAAACACAGATTTACCAGTGGTATTTAGTCTTGTATAAACACAGATTTACCAGTGGTATTTAGTCTTGTGGAACAACAGATTTACCAGTGGTATTTAGTCTTGTATAAACAACAGATTTACCAGTGGTATTTAGTCTTGTGGAACAACAGATTTACCAGTGGTATTTAGTCTTGTGGAACAACAGATTTACCAGTGGTATTTAGTCTTGTATAAACAACAGATTTACCAGTGGTATTTAGTCTTGTATAAACACAGATTTACCAGTGGTATTTAGTCTTGTGGAACAACAGATTTACCAGTGGTATTTAGTCTTGTGGAACAACAGATTTACCAGTGGTATTTAGTCTTGTGGAACAACAGATTTACCAGTGGTATTTAGTCTTGTGGAACAACAGATTTACCAGTGGTATTTAGTCTTGTGGAACAACAGATTTACCAGTGGTATTTAGTCTTGTGGAACAACAGATTTACCAGTGGTATTTAGTCTTGTAGAACAACAGATTTACCAGTGGTATTTAGTCTTGTAGAACAACAGATTTACCAGTGGTATTTAGTCTTGTGGAACAACATATTTACCAGTGGTATTTAGTCTTGTAGAACAACAGATTTACCAGTGGTATTTAGTCTTGTGGAACAACAGATTTACCAGTGGTATTTAGTCTTGTAGAACAACAGATTTACCAGTGGTATTTAGTCTTGTAGAACAACAGATTTACCAGTGGTATTTAGTCTTGTATAAACAACAGATTTACCAGTGGTATTTAGTCTTGTGGAACAACAGATTTACCAGTGGTATTTAGTCTTGTGGAACAACAGATTTACCAGTGGTATTTAGTCTTGTATAAACAACAGATTTACCAGTGGTATTTAGTCTTGTATAAACACAGATTTACCAGTGGTATTTAGTCTTGTGGAACAACAGATTTACCAGTGGTATTTAGTCTTGTGGAACAACAGATTTACCAGTGGTATTTAGTCTTGTGGAACAACAGATTTACCAGTGGTATTTAGTCTTGTGGAACAACAGATTTACCAGTGGTATTTAGTCTTGTGGAACAACAGATTTACCAGTGGTATTTAGTCTTGTGGAACAACAGATTTACCAGTGGTATTTAGTCTTGTAGAACAACAGATTTACCAGTGGTATTTAGTCTTGTAGAACAACAGATTTACCAGTGGTATTTAGTCTTGTGGAACAACATATTTACCAGTGGTATTTAGTCTTGTAGAACAACAGATTTACCAGTGGTATTTAGTCTTGTGGAACAACAGATTTACCAGTGGTATTTAGTCTTGTAGAACAACAGATTTACCAGTGGTATTTAGTCTTGTAGAACAACAGATTTACCAGTGGTATTTAGTCTTGTGGAACAACATATTTACCAGTGGTATTTAGTCTTGTAGAACAACAGATTTACCAGTGGTATTTAGTCTTGTGGAACAACAGATTTACCAGTGGTATTTAGTCTTGTAGAACAACAGATTTACCAGTGGTATTTAGTCTTGTGGAACAACATATTTACCAGTGGTATTTAGTCTTGTAGAACAACAGATTTACCAGTGGTATTTAGTCTTGTGGAACAACAGATTTACCAGTGGTATTTAGTCTTGTAGAACAACAGATTTACCAGTGGTATTTAGTCTTGTAGAACAACAGATTTACCAGTGGTATTTAGTCTTGTATAAACAACAGATTTACCAGTGGTATTTAGTCTTGTGGAACAACAGATTTACCAGTGGTATTTAGTCTTGTGGAACAACAGATTTACCAGTGGTATTTAGTATTGTGGAACAACAGATTTACCAGTGGTATTTAGTCTTGTGGAACAACAGATTTACCAGTGGTATTTAGTCTTGTAGAACAACAGATTTACCAGTGGTATTTAGTCTTGTGCCAACATCCAGACAGTATGGCAGGGTGTTGCCTTGTGTGGTTTAACACGAGATGACTCATGACTTGGCAGTCCTGATGTGTGTGTGTGTGTGTTTGTTCCAGGTTACGTGAAAACAGGCTCTCTATGTCTGGCCCAGAATCAGGACCGTTTCCTCTCCCTGAAGCGCCTGGCATCCAGGCTGAAGTAAGTCCCTCCCTAACCGCCTTTCTCTTCCCTCCCTAACCTGACCCTGCCTCTCCTCTGGTCTGAATTATAGCTCAGTATTCTCTCTCTGGTCCAGTCTCTCCCTGACCCTCTCCTCTGGTCTGAATTATAGCTCAGTACTCTCTCTCTGGTCCAGTCTCTCCCTGACCCTCTCCTCTGGTCTGAATTATAGCTCAGTTCTCTCTCTGGTCCAGTCTCTCCCTGACCCTCTCCTCTGGTCTGAATTATAGCTCAGTTCTCTCTCTGGTCCAGTCTCTCCCTGACCCTCTCCTCTGGTCTGAATTATAGCTCAGTACTCTCTCTGGTCCAGTCTCTCCCTAACCTCTGGTCTGAATTATAGCTCAGTATTCTCTCTGGTCCAGTCTCTCCCTGACCCTCTCCTCTGGTCTGAATTATAGCTCAGTACTCTCGCTGGTCCAGTCTCTCCCTGACCCTCTCCTCTGGTCTGAATTATAGCTCAGTACTCTCTCTGGTCCAGTCTCTCCCTGACCCTCTCCTCTGGTCTGAATTATAGCTCAGTACTCTCTCTGGTCCAGTCTCTCCCTAACCTCTGGTCTGAATTATAGCTAAGTATTCTCTCTGGTCCAGTCTCTCCCTGACCCTCTCCGCTGGTCTGAATTATAGCTCAGTACTCTCTCTGGTCCAGTCTCTCCCTGACCCTCTCCTCTGGTCTGAATTATAGCTCAGTACTCTCTCTGGTCCAGTCTCTCCCTGACCCTCTCCGCTGGTCTGAATTATAGCTCAGTACTCTCTCTGGTCCAGTCTCTCCCTGACCCTCTCCTCTGGTCTAAATTATAGCTCAGTACTCTCTCTGGTCCAGTCTCTCCCTGACCCTTTCATCTGGTCTGAATTATAGCTCAGTACTCTCTGTGTGGTCCAGTCTCTCCCTGACCCTCTCCTCTGGTCTGAATTATAGCTCAGTACTCTCTCTGGTCCAGTCTCTCCCTGACCCTCTCCTCTGGTCTGAATTATAGCTCAGTACTCTCTGTGTGGTCCAGTCTCTCCCTGACCCTCTCCTCTGGTCTGAATTATAGCTCAGTACTCTCTCTGGTCCAGTCTCTCCCTGACCCTCTCCTCTGGTCTGAATTATAGCTCAGTACTCTCTCTGGTCCAGTCTCTCCCTGACCCTCTCCTCTGGTCTGAATTATAGCTCAGTACTCTCTGTGTGGTCCAGTCTCTCCCTGACCCTCTCCTCTGGTCTGAATTATAGCTCAGTACTCTCTCTGGTCCAGTCTCTCCCTGACCCTCTCCTCTGGTCTGAATTATAGCTCAGTACTCTCTCTTGTCCAGTCTCTCCCTGACCCTCTCCTCTGGTCTGAATTATAGCTCAGTATTCTCTCTGGTCCAGTCTCTCCCTGACCCTCTCCTCTGGTCTGAATTATAGCTCAGTACTCTCTCTGGTCCAGTCTCTCAATGACCCTCTCCTCTGGTCTGAATTATAGCTCAGTACTCTCTCTGATCCAGTCTCTCCCTGACCCTCTCCTCTGGTCTGAATTATAGCTCAGTACTCTCTCTGATCCAGTCTCTCCCTGACCCTCTCCTCTGGTCTGAATTATAGCTCAGTACTCTCTCTGGTCCAGTCTCTCCCTGACCCTCTCCTCTGGTCTGAATTATAGCTCAGTCCTCTCTCTGGTCCAGTCTCTCCCTAACCTCTCTCCTCCTCCCTCTCTCTTCCTCCCTCTCTCCTCCTCCCTCTCTCCCTCCCTCTCCTCCCTCTCTCCCTCCCTCTCTCTCCTCCTCCTCTCTCTCCTCTCTCTCCTCCTTCCTCAGTGTGATGGGGATCCCCTGTAACGTGATCAAACCCAAAGAGGTGTCCAAGCTCCACCCCCTGGTGAATATTCATGACCTGGTGGGGGCGCTCCACCTGCCGGGGGATGCCGTGGTGTCACCGCCTGACGTCAACCACGCCCTCGCCACGGCAGCAGCCGGACACGGTGAGACAGTAAAACCAAGGATGAACTATTGTTCGGCTTGCAAACCAAAAATTCCCAGGTTTTCCAGAAATCCTGATTGGATGATTCCAGATTTCCTGCTTGTTCCATCCTGATTTGGGGGAATTTTCCAACTGGGATTTCTGGAAAAACTGAATTTTAGGAAAAATCCTGCAAGCCTATCTGTAGTCGAGGTTTCAATAGAAAGTTACAACCATGTGGTTTCGCCATCAGTTAGAATGAAGCCAGAAAGCAAGGCTTCTGGAGGGAAGGGCCAAGGTGTGGCCTGCCAAGGTGTGGCCTGCCAAGGTGTGGCCTGCCAAGGTGGCCAAGGTGTGGCCTGCCAAGGTGTGGCCTGCCAAGGTGTGGCCTGCCAAGGTGTGGCCTGCCAAGGTGTGGCCTGCCAAGGTAAGGCCTGCCAATCAGAGTGAGGTAGTCGGTGCCCAGGGGGCATCTCTTTGGCTAATTTGACATCATGCTACTCCAATCAAACGAACGATGAACTATTGATAGTGTTTGTCATGTTTGATCACATTGTACCTTTCTACATGAATACATGTACATTTGAAGTTGGAAGTTACACTTAGGTTGGAGTCATTAAAACTCGTTTTTCAACTACTCCACAAATGTCTTATTAACAAACTATAGTTTTGGCAAGTCGGTTAGGACATCTACTTTATGCATGACACAAATACATTTTCCAACAATTGTTTTGAGAGAGATTATTTCACTTACAGTGAATTATATCACAATTCCAGTGGGTCAGAAGTTTATATACACTAAATTGACTGCCTTTAAACAGCTTGGAAAATTCCAGAAAATTATGTCATGGCTTTAGAAGCTTCTGATAGGCTAATTGACATCATTTGAGTCAATTGGAGGTGTACCTGTGGATGTATTTCAAGGCCTACCTTCAAACTCAGTGCCTCTTTGCTTGACATCATGGGAAAATCAAAAGAAATCAGCCAAGACCTCAGACAAAATAATTGTAGTCCTCCACAAGTCTGGTTCATCCTTGGGAGCAATTTCCAAATGCCTGAAGGAACCACGTTCATCTGTACAAACAACAGTATGCAAGTATATATCCTATATCGACATAACCTGAAAGGCCGCTCAGCAAGGAAGAGGCCGCTCAGCAAGGAAGAGGCCGCTCAGCAAGGAAGAGGCCGCTCAGCAAGGAAGAGGCCGCTCAGCAAGGAAGAGGCCGCTCAGCAAGGAAGAGGCCGCTCAGCAAGGAAGAGGCCGCTCAGCAAGGAAGAGGCCGCTCAGCAAGGAAGAGGCCGCTCAGCAAGGAAGAGGCCGCTCAGCAAGGAAGAGGCCGCTCAGCAAGGAAGAGGCCGCTCAGCAAGGAAGAGGCCGCTCAGCAAGGAAGAGGCCGCTCAGCAAGGAAGAGGCCGCTCAGCAAGGAAGAAGCCGCTCAGCAAGGAAGAAGCCGCTCAGCAAGGAAGAGGCCGCTCAGCAAGGAAGAGGCCGCTCAGCAAGGAAGAAGCCACTGCTCCAAAACCGCTATAAAAAAGCCAGACTACGGTTTGTAACTGCACATGGGGACAAAGATTGTACTTTTTGGAGAAATGTCCTCTGGTCTGATGAAACAAAAATAGAACTGTTTGGCCATAATGACCATCGTAATGTTTGGAGGAAAAAGGGGGAGGCTTGCAAGCCGAAGAAGACCATCCCAACCGTGAAGCACTGGGCTGGCAGCATCATGCTTTGCTGCAGGAGGGACTGGTGCACTTAGCAAACTAGATGGCATCATGAGGAGAGAAAATGATGTGGATATATTGAATCAACATCTCAAGACATCAGTCAGGAAGTTAAAGCTTGGTCACAAATGGGTCTTCCAAATGGACAATGACTCCAAGCATACTTCCAAAGTTGTGGCAAAATGGCTTAAGGACAACAAAGTCGAGGTATTGGAGTGGCCATCACAAAGCCCTGACCTCAATCCTATAGAAAATTTGTGGATAGAACTGAAAAAGTGTGTGCGGGCAAGGAGGCCTACAATCCTGACTCAGTTACACCAGCTCTGTCAGGAGGAATGGGACAAAATTCACCCAACTTATTGTGGGAAGCTTGTGGAAGGCTACCAGAAGCATTTGACCCAAGTTAAACAATTTAAAGGCAACGCTACCAAATACTAATTGAGTGTATCTAAACATCTGACCCACTGGGAATATGATGAAAGAAATAAAAGCTGAAATAAATCATACTCTCTACTATTATTCTGACATTTCACATTCTTAAAATAAAGTGGTGATCCTATCTGACCTAAGACAGGGAATTTATACTTCTAATCTAAAGAGTCCAGATCCATGAGCTCACCACAGTTAACCATGTTCTGATCTACAGGAGTCCAGATCCATGAGGCACCACAGTTAACCATGTTCTGATCTCCAGGAGTCCAGATCCATGAGCTCACCACAGTTAACCATGTTCTGATCTACAGGAGTCCAGATCCATGAGCTCACCACAGTTAACCATGTTCTGATCTACAGGAGTCCAGATCCATGAGGCACCACAGTTAACCATGTTCTGATCTACAGGAGTCCAGATCCATGAGGCACCACAGTTAACCATGTTCTGATCTACAGGAGTCCAGATCCATGAGCTCACCACAGTTAACCATGTTCTGATCTCCAGGAGTCCAGATCCATGAGCTCACCACAGTTAACCATGTTCTGATCTCCAGGAGTCCAGATCCATGAGCTCACCACAGTTAACCATGTTCTGATCTCCAGGAGTCCAGATCCATGAGGCACCACAGTTAACCATGTTCTGATCTCCAGGAGTCCAGATCCATGAGCTCACCACAGTTAACCATGTTCTGATCTCCAGGAGTCCAGATCCATGAGCTCACCACAGTTAACCATGTTCTGATCTCCAGGAGTCCAGATCCATGAGGCACCACAGTTAACCATGTTCTGATCTCCAGGAGTCCAGATCCATGAGCCCACCACAGTTAACCATGTTCTGATCTCCAGGAGTCCAGATCCATGAGCTCACCACAGTTAACCATGTTCTGATGTCCAGGAGTCCAGATCCATGAGCTCACCACAGTTAACCATGTTCTGATGTCCAGGAGTCCAGATCCATGAGCCCACCACAGTTAACCATGTTCTGATCTCCAGGAGTCCAGATCCATGAGCTCACCACAGTTAACCATGTTCTGATCTCCAGGAGTCCAGATCCATGAGCTCACCACAGTTAACCATGTTCTGATCTCCAGGAGTCCAGATCCATGAGCTCACCACAGTTAACCATGTTCTGATCTCCAGGAGTCCAGATCCATGAGCTCACCACAGTTAACCATGTTCTGATCTAAAGAGTCCAGATCCATGAGCTCACCACAGTTAACCATGTTCTGATCTCCAGGAGTCCAGATCCATGAGCTCACCACAGTTAACCATGTTCTGATCTCCAGGAGTCCAGATCCATGAGCTCACCACAGTTAACCATGTTCTGATCTACAGGAGTCCAGATCCATGAGCGCACCACAGTTAACCATGTGATGATGGAGAAGGGACATGTGACAGCGGTGGAGACGGACAGAGGAGCCATCGAGTGTGAATACTTTGTCAACTGTGCAGGACAGGTGAACCTCTCTCTATCCATTACGTGTGTGTGTGTGTGTGTGTGTGTGTGTGCGTGTGTGTGTGTGACTGTAAATGACATGGGGTCTCTCCCTCCACTAGTCTTTAGACAGTTAACAGCTAGACAGCTCTCTTCAGCCCAACTGATCTGTAAGGTTTAATAACGCGTTATGAATGATAGGATGGGTCCTATTTAGTGCACTAGAATAAGGAACCATTTGGGACACAGTCATGCTGTATATGAAGTGTTGTAACTGGCTGTCTCTGAGCTGTCTCTGAGGTTTCTAATCTAAAGACTCTGGGTGTAGGAGCTGGACCAGTGAAGTGTTGTAATCTAGCTGTCTCTGAGGGAGCTGGGCCAGTGAAGTGTTGTAATCTAGCTGTCTCTGAGGGAGCTGGACCAGTGAAGTGTTGTAATCTAGCTGTCTCTGAGGGAGCTGGGCCAGTGAAGTGTTGTATCTAGCTGTCTCTGAGGGAGCTGGACCAGTGAAGTGTTGTATCTAGCTGTCTCTGAGGGAGCTGGACCAGTGAAGTGTTGTAATCTAGCTGTCTCTGAGGGTGCTGGGCCAGGCCAGTGAAACCAGGGTGTCTGTTCCTCTACAAGTGTTCATATAATAGGGGGTTATGAATGCTATATGATATGTTATAACTGTCCTATGTATGTTCTACAGTGGGCGTATGAGCTGGGCCAGGCCAGTGAGACCAAGGTGTCTGTTCCTCTCCATGGATGTGAACACTTCTACCTGCTCTCCAAACCTCTACCAGAGCCTCTACAGCCCAGCACCCCAGGTGAGACTACCTCCTCTCAGAGCCTCTACAGCCCAGAACCCCAGGTGAGACTACCTCCTCTACAGCCCTGAACCCCAGGTGAGACTACCTCCTCTACAGCCCAGAACCCCAGGTGAGACTACCTCCTCTACAGCCCAGAACCCCAGGTGAGTCCACCTCCTCTACAGCCAAGAACCCCAGGTGAGACTACCTCCTCTACAGCCCAGAACCCCAGGTGAGACTACCTCCTCTACAGCCCAGAACCCCAGGTGAGACTCCCTCCTCTACAGCCCAGAACCCCAGGTGAGACTACCTCCTATCAGAGCCTCTACAGTCCAGAACCCCAGGTGAGACTCCCTCCTCTACAGCCCAGAACCCCAGGTGAGACTACCTCCTATCAGAGCCTCTACAGTCCAGAACCCCAGGTGAGACTACCTCCTATCAGAGCCTCTACAGTCCAGAACCCCAGGTGAGACTACCTCCTCTACAGCCCAGATACAAATAATCCACGTATGGTTTCTTCAAGGAGTTAGAGCTGGTACCGCTCAGTCTAGAATGAGTTAGAGCTGGTACCGCTCAGTCCAGAAGGAGTTAGAGCTGGTACCGCTCAGTCCAGAAGGAGTTAGAGCTGGTACCGCTCAGTCCAGAAGGAGTTAGAGCTGGTACCGCTCAGTCCAGAAGGAGTTAGAGCTGGTACCGCTCAGTCCAGACGGAGTTAGAGCTGGTACCGCTCAGTCCAGACGGAGTTAGAGCTGGTACCGCTCAGTCCAGAAGGAGTTAGAGCTGGTACCGCTCAGTCCAGATGAGCACGGCCTTATTTCTATTACAGCGTATTGGATAACTGTCATTCATATTCACCCAGTTCAATGTAACAGTGACAGGTTTAGGTTACTGTCATTCATATTCACCCAGTTCAATGTAACAGTGACAGGTTTAGGTTACTGTCATTCATATTCACCCAGTTCAATGTAACAGTGATAGGTTTAGGTTACTGTCATTCATATTCACCCAGTTCAATGTGACAGGTTTAGGTTACTGTCATTCATATTCACCCAGTTCAATGTAACAGTGACAGGTTTAGGTTACTGTCATTCATATTCACCCAGTTCAATGTAACAGTGACAGGTTTAGGTTACTGTCATTCATATTCACCCAGTTCAATGTAACAGTGACAGGTTTAGGTTACTGTCATTCATATTCACCCAGTTCAATGTAACAGTGATAGGTTTAGGTTACTGTCATTCATATTCCATTCACCCAGTTCAATGTAACAGGTTTAGGTTACTGTCATTCATATTCACCCAGTTCAATGTAACAGTGACAGGTTTAGGTTACTGTCATTCATATTCACCCAGTTCAATGTAACAGTGACAGGTTTAGGATACTGTCATTCATATTCACCCAGTTCAATGTAACAGGTTTAGGTTACTGTCATTCATATTCACCCAGTTCAATGTAACAGTGACAGGTTTAGGATACTGTCATTCACCCAGTTCAATGTAACAGTGACAGGTTTAGGATACTGTCATTCACCCAGTTCAATGTAACAGGTTTAGGTTACTGTCATTCATATTCACCCAGTTCAATGTAACAGTGACAGGTTTAGGATACTGTCATTCACCCAGTTCAATGTAACAGTGACAGGTTTAGGATACTGTCATTCACCCAGTTCAATGTAACAGTGACAGGTTTAGGATACTGTCATTCATATTCACCCAGTTCAATGTAACAGTGACAGGTTTAGGTTACTGTCATTCATATTCACCCAGTTCAATGTAACAGTGACAGGTTTAGGTTACTGTCATTCATATTCACCCAGTTCAATGTACCAGTGACAGGTTTAGGATACTGTCATTCATATTCACCCAGTTCAATGTAACAGTGACAGGTTTAGGTTACTGTCATTCATATTCACCCAGTTCAATGTAACAGTGACAGGTTTAGGATACTGTCATTCACCCAGTTCAATGTAACAGTGACAGGTTTAGGATACTGTCATTCATATTCACCCAGTTCAATGTAACAGTGACAGGTTTAGGTTACTGTCATTCATATTCACCCAGTTCAATGTAACAGTGACAGGTTTAGGTTACTGTCATTCATATTCACCCAGTTCAATGTAACAGTGACAGGTTTAGGATACTGTCATTCACCCAGTTCAATGTAACAGTGACAGGTTTAGGATACTGTCATTCATATTCACCCAGTTCAATGTAACAGTGACAGGTTTAGGTTACTGTCATTCATATTCACCCAGTTCAATGTAACATCCATAGGTTGGAGAACGTCCTCCGGAAGTTGTCGTAATTACTGTGTAAGTCTATGGAAGGGGGTGAGAACCATGAGCCTCCTAGGTTTTGTTTTGAAGTCGATGCGCCCAGAGGAGGACGGAAACTAGCTGTCCTCCGGCTACACTATGGTGCTGCTGAGGCTACTGTGACCTTCATTGCAAAACAGTGTGTTTTAATCAATGATTTGGTAACATGCAAATCTTTTTGTTGTGTAGTTTTATCTAAATGGGATAACCTTTTTAATGTTTAACTATTTAAATGTTTATGAAATTCACTGAGGAGGATGGTCCTCCCCTTCCTCCTCTGAGGAGCCTCCGCTGGCCTGAACTCTGTCCTGTCTGGTGGTTAGGGTCAGGGTTAGACTGTGTTGTAACTGTGTATCTCTGTGTGTTCTCTCTAGTGGTGATGGATATGGACGGGAGGATCTATGTGAGAGCGTGGCAGGGAGGGGTCCTGTCTGGTGGATTTGAGAAGAACCCTAAACCCATCTTCACAGAGGGACGTAACCAGCTGGAGATCCAGACCATGCAGGAGGACTGGGACCACTTCGGTAAGAGACGGGGTGATTTTTCTATAATGGCACCCTGTTCTGTTTATGTTGCCACGGCTACTGTAAAACACGGAGTCCATTTAGTTTTGTTTTCCATAGCGACTTTGTGCTGTGAGTGCATACATTTTAAAATGGGTTGTCCCCAGTGGGAATCGAACCCATGATGTTGGCACACACTCTTACCAACTGAGACAGTATGGGTTGGCCCCAGTGGGAATCGAACCCATGATGTTGGCACACACTCTTACCAACTGAGACAGTATGGGTTGTCCCCAGTGGGAATCGAACCCATGATGTTGGCACACACTCTTACCAACTGAGACAGTATGGGTTGTCCCCAGTGGGAATCGAACCCATGATGTTGGCACACACTCTTACCAACTGAGACAGTATGGGTTGTCCCCAGTGGGAATCAAACCCATGATGTTGGCACACACTCTTACCAACTGAGACAGTATGGGTTGTCCCCAGTGGGAATCGAACCCATGATGTTGGCGCACACTCTTACCAACTGAGACAGTATGGGTTGTCCCCAGTGGGAATCGAACCCATGATGTTGGCGCACACTCTTACCAACTGAGACAGTATGGGTTGTCCCCAGTGGGAATCAAACCCATGATGTTGGCACACACTCTTACCAACTGAGACAGTATGGGTTGTCCCCAGTGGGAATCGAACCCATACTGGTTATATACTGTGTTTATGTGAGGTGGTTATATACCATAGTAACTGACCGGTCCATAGTGTCTCTACCTAACCCCCTCTCTTACCCCCTCCCTCCCCCCTGTAGAACCCATGCTGTCAGCCTTGTTGAGGAGGATGGTGTAGTTAGAGGTGTTTCTCTACCTAACCCCCTCTCTTACCCACTCTCTTACCCCCTCCCCCTGTAGAACCCATGCTGTCAGCCCTGTTGAGGAGGATGCCAGAACTAGAGGTGTGTGAGATCCAGCAGCTGGTCAACTGTCCTGAGTCGTTCACCCCAGACATGCGCTGTCTGATGGGGGAGACACCGGGGGTGCACGGCTACTTCGTCCTGGCTGGAATGAACGCCTCTGGCCTGGCCTTCGCTGGCGGAGCAGGAAAGTAAGGATAGGACATTTCCAGTACATCTACTTTAGGGTTGAACGTGAGAACGACAGGACATTTCCAGTACATCTACTTTAGGGTTGAACGTGAGAACGACAGGACATTTCCAGTACCTCTACTTTAGGGTTGAACGTGAGAACGACTGGACATTTCCAGTACATCTACTTTAGGGTTGAACGTGAGAACGACAGGACATTTCCAGTACATCTACTTTAGGGTTGAACGTGAGAACAACAGGACATTTCCAGTACATCTACTTTAGGGTTGAAAGTGAGAACGACAGGACATTTCCAGTACCTCTACTTTAGGGTTGAACGACAGGACATTTCCAGTACATCTATGATGGCAAGCAAACAAAAAATGAACATTTAAGGACTGAATTTGTTGATGAAAACAGTCCTGATGTTACAACCAACCTAATATTAGTCTGGTTCATGTTCTCCCCGTGGAGCATGGAGTATCTTAGCGGAGTATCGACCCTAATATTAGTCTGGTTCATGTTCTCCCCGTGGAGAATGGAGTATTGTAGATGGAGTATTGACCCTAATATTAGTCTGGTTCATGTTCTCCCCGTGGAGAATGGAGTATTGTAGATGGAGTATTGACCCTAATATTAGTCTGGTTCATGTTCTCCCCGTGGAGAATGGAGTATTGTAGATGGAGTATCGACCCTAATATTAGTCTGGTTCATGTTCTCCCCGTGGAGCATGGAGTATCTTAGCGGAGTATCGACCCTAATATTAGTCTGGTTCATGTTCTCCCCGTGGAGCATGGAGTATTGTAGATGGAGTATCGACCCTAATATTAGTCTGGTTCATGTTCTCCCCGTGGAGCATGGAGTATCTTAGCGGAGTATCGACCCTAATATTAGTCTGGTTCATGTTCTCCCCGTGGAGAATGGAGTATCTTAGCGGAGTATCGACCCTAATATTAGTCTGGTTCATGTTCTCCCCGTGGAGAATGGAGTATCTTAGCGGAGTATCGACCCTAATATTAGTCTGGTTACTGTTCTCCCCGTGGAGCATGGAGTATTGTAGATGGAGTATCGACCCTAATATTAGTCTGGTTCATGTTCTCCCCGTGGAGAATGGAGTATCTTAGCGGAGTATCGACCCTAATATTAGTCTGGTTCATGTTCTCCCCGTGGAGCATGGAGTATTGTAGAAGGAGTATTGACCCTAATATTAGTCTGGTTAATGTTCTCCCCGTGGAGCATGGAGTATCTTAGCGGAGTATCGACCCTAATATTAGTCTGGTTCATGTTCTCCCCGTGGAGCATGGAGTATCTTAGCGGAGTATCGACCCTAATATTAGTCTGTTTCATGTTCTCCCCGTGGAGCATGGAGTATTGTAGAAGGAGTATCGACCCTAATATTAGTCTGGTTCATGTTCTCCCCGTGGAGCATGGAGTATTGTAGAAGGAGTATCGACCCTAATATTAGTCTGGTTCATGTTCTCCCCGTGGAGCATGGAGTATTGTAGAAGGAGTATCGACCCTAATATTAGTCTGGTTCATGTTCTCCCCATGGAGCATGGAGTATTGTAGAAGGAGTATCGACCCTAATATTAGTCTGGTTCATGTTCTCCCCGTGGAGCATGGAGTATTGTAGAAGGAGTATCGACCCTAATATTAGTCTGGTTCATGTTCTCCCCGTGGAGCATGGAGTATGGTAGATGGAGTATCGACCCTAATATTAGTCTGGTTCATGTTCTCCCCGTGGAGCATGGAGTATCTTAGCGGAGTATCGACCCTAATATTAGTCTGGTTCATGTTCTCCCCGTGGAGCATGGAGTATCTTAGCGGAGTATCGACCCTAATATTAGTCTGGTTCATGTTCTCCCCATGGAGCATGGAGTATCGTAGCGGAGTATCGACCCTAATATTAGTCTGGTTCATGTTCTCCCCATGGAGCATGGAGTATCTTAGCGGAGTATCGACCCTAATATTAGTCTGGTTCATGTTCTCCCCATGGAGCATGGAGTATCGTAGAAGGAGTATCGACCCTAATATTAGTCTGGTTCATGTTCTCCCCGTGGAGCATGGAGTATTGTAGAAGGAGTATCGACCCTAATATTAGTCTGGTTCATGTTCTCCCCGTGGAGCATGGAGTATTGTAGAAGGAGTATCGACCCTAATATTAGTCTGGTTCATGTTCTCCCCGTGGAGCATGGAGTATCTTAGCGGAGTATCGACCCTAATATTAGTCTGGTTCATGTTCTCCCCGTGGAGCATGGAGTATTGTAGAAGGAGTATCGACCCTAATATTAGTCTGGTTCATGTTCTCCCCGTGGAGCATGGAGTATCTTAGCGGAGTATCGACCCTAATATTAGTCTGGTTCATGTTCTCCCCGTGGAGCATGGAGTATTGTAGAAGGAGTATCGACCCTAATATTAGTCTGGTTTATGTTCTCCCCGTGGAGAATGGAGTATTGTAGAAGGAGTATCGACCCTAATATTAGTCTGGTTCATGTTCTCCCCGTGGAGAATGGAGTATCTTAGCGGAGTATCGACCCTAATATTAGTCTGGTTCATGTTCTCCCCGTGGAGAATGGAGTATCTTAGCGGAGTATCGACCCTAATATTAGTCTGGTTCATGTTCTCCCCGTGGAGAATGGAGTATTGTAGAAGGAGTATCGACCCTAATATTAGTCTGGTTCATGTTCTCCCCGTGGAGAATGGAGTATGGTAGAAGGAGTATCGACCCTAATATTAGTCTGGTTCATGTTCTCCCCGTGGAGAATGGAGTATCTTAGCGGAGTATCGACCCTAATATTAGTCTGGTTCATGTTCTCCCCGTGGAGCATGGAGTATCTTAGCGGAGTATCGACCCTAATATTAGTCTGGTTCATGTTCTCCCCGTGGAGCATGGAGTATCTTAGCGGAGTATCGACCCTAATATTAGTCTGGTTCATGTTCTCCCCGTGGAGCATGGAGTATCTTAGCGGAGTATCGACCCTAATATTAGTCTGGTTCATGTTCTCCCCATGGAGCATGGAGTATTGTAGATGGAGTATCGACCCTAATATTAGTCTGGTTCATGTTCTCCCCGTGGAGAATGGAGTATCTTAGCGGAGTATCGACCCTAATATTAGTCTGGTTCATGTTCTCCCCGTGGAGCATGGAGTATCTTAGCGGAGTATTGACCCTAATATTAGTCTGTTTCATGTTCTCCCCGTGGAGAATGGAGTATCTTAGCGGAGTATTGACCCTAATATTAGTCTGTTTCATGTTCTCCCCGTGGAGAATGGAGTATCTTAGCGGAGTATCGACCCTAATATTAGTCTGGTTCATGTTCTCCCCGTGGAGCATGGAGTATTGTAGATGGAGTATTGACCCTAATATTAGTCTGTTTCATGTTCTCCCCGTGGAGAATGGAGTATCTTAGCGGAGTATCGACCCTAATATTAGTCTGGTTCATGTTCTCCCCGTGGAGCATGGAGTATCTTAGCGGAGTATCGACCCTAATATTAGTCTGGTTCATGTTCTCCCCGTGGAGCATGGAGTATTGTAGATGGAGTATCGACCCTAATATTAGTCTGTTTCATGTTCTCCCCGTGGAGAATGGAGTATTGTAGATGGAGTATATTAGCGGAGTATCGACCCTAATATTAGTCTGGTTCATGTTCTCCCCGTGGAGCATGGAGTATCTTAGCGGAGTATCGACCCTAATATTAGTCTGGTTCATGTTCTCCCCGTGGAGCATGGAGTATCTTAGCGGAGTATCGACCCTAATATTAGTCTGTTTCATGTTCTCCCCGTGGAGCATGGAGTATCTTAGCGGAG
This sequence comes from Oncorhynchus mykiss, assembly GCF_013265735.2. Taxonomy (NCBI): domain Eukaryota; kingdom Metazoa; phylum Chordata; class Actinopteri; order Salmoniformes; family Salmonidae; genus Oncorhynchus; species Oncorhynchus mykiss. The sequence goes on along the minus strand of NC_048570.1, from coordinate 100,830,989 downwards.
TATCGACCCTAATATTAGTCTGGTTCATGTTCTCCCCGTGGAGCATGGAGTATCTTAGCGGAGTATCGACCCTAATATTAGTCTGGTTCATGTTCTCCCCGTGGAGAATGGAGTATCTTAGCGGAGTATCGACCCTAATATTAGTCTGGTTCATGTTCTCCCCGTGGAGAATGGAGTATCTTAGCGGAGTATCGACCCTAATATTAGTCTGGTTCATGTTCTCCCCGTGGAGAATGGAGTATCTTAGCGGAGTATCGACCCTAATATTAGTCTGTTTCATGTTCTCCCCGTGGAGCATGGAGTATCTTAGCGGAGTATCGACCCTAATATTAGTCTGGTTCATGTTCTCCCCGTGGAGCATGGAGTATCTTAGCGGAGTATCGACCCTAATATTAGTCTGGTTCATGTTCTCCCCGTGGAGCATGGAGTATCTTAGCGGAGTATCGACCCTAATATTAGTCTGGTTCATGTTCTCCCCGTGGAGCATGGAGTATCTTAGCGGAGTATCGACCCTAATATTAGTCTGGTTCATGTTCTCCCCGTGGAGCATGGAGTATCTTAGCGGAGTATCGACCCTAATATTAGTCTGGTTCATGTTCTCCCCGTGGAGAATGGAGTATCTTAGCGGAGTATCGACCCTAATATTAGTCTGGTTCATGTTCTCCCCGTGGAGAATGGAGTATCTTAGCGGAGTATCGACCCTAATATTAGTCTGGTTCATGTTCTCCCCGTGGAGCATGGAGTATCTTAGCGGAGTATCGACCCTAATATTAGTCTGGTTCATGTTCTCCCCGTGGAGCATGGAGTATTGTAGAAGGAGTATCGACCCTAATATTAGTCTGGTTCATGTTCTCCCCGTGGAGAATGGAGTATTGTAGATGGAGTATCGACCCTAATATTAGTCTGGTTCATGTTCTCCCCGTGGAGCATGGAGTATTGTAGATGGAGTATCGACCCTAATATTAGTCTGGTTCATGTTCTCCCCGTGGAGCATGGAGTATCTTAGCGGAGTATCGACCCTAATATTAGTCTGGTTCATGTTCTCCCCGTGGAGCATGGAGTATCTTAGCGGAGTATCGACCCTAATATTAGTCTGGTTCATGTTCTCCCCGTGGAGAATGGAGTATCTTAGCGGAGTATCGACCCTAATATTAGTCTGGTTCATGTTCTCCCCGTGGAGAATGGAGTATCTTAGCGGAGTATCGACCCTAATATTAGTCTGGTTACTGTTCTCCCCGTGGAGCATGGAGTATTGTAGATGGAGTATCGACCCTAATATTAGTCTGTTTCATGTTCTCCCCGTGGAGAATGGAGTATCTTAGCGGAGTATCGACCCTAATATTAGTCTGGTTCATGTTCTCCCCGTGGAGCATGGAGTATTGTAGAAGGAGTATTGACCCTAATATTAGTCTGGTTCATGTTCTCCCCGTGGAGCATGGAGTATCTTAGCGGAGTATCGACCCTAATATTAGTCTGGTTCATGTTCTCCCCGTGGAGCATGGAGTATCTTAGCGGAGTATCGACCCTAATATTAGTCTGTTTCATGTTCTCCCCGTGGAGCATGGAGTATTGTAGAAGGAGTATCGACCCTAATATTAGTCTGTTTCATGTTCTCCCCGTGGAGAATGGAGTATCTTAGCGGAGTATCGACCCTAATATTAGTCTGGTTCATGTTCTCCCCGTGGAGCATGGAGTATTGTAGAAGGAGTATTGACCCTAATATTAGTCTGGTTCATGTTCTCCCCGTGGAGCATGGAGTATCTTAGCGGAGTATCGACCCTAATATTAGTCTGGTTCATGTTCTCCCCGTGGAGCATGGAGTATCTTAGCGGAGTATCGACCCTAATATTAGTCTGTTTCATGTTCTCCCCGTGGAGCATGGAGTATTGTAGAAGGAGTATCGACCCTAATATTAGTCTGGTTCATGTTCTCCCCGTGGAGCATGGAGTATTGTAGAAGGAGTATCGACCCTAATATTAGTCTGGTTCATGTTCTCCCCGTGGAGCATGGAGTATTGTAGAAGGAGTATCGACCCTAATATTAGTCTGGTTCATGTTCTCCCCATGGAGCATGGAGTATTGTAGAAGGAGTATCGACCCTAATATTAGTCTGGTTCATGTTCTCCCCGTGGAGCATGGAGTATTGTAGAAGGAGTATCGACCCTAATATTAGTCTGGTTCATGTTCTCCCCGTGGAGCATGGAGTATGGTAGATGGAGTATCGACCCTAATATTAGTCTGGTTCATGTTCTCCCCGTGGAGCATGGAGTATCTTAGCGGAGTATCGACCCTAATATTAGTCTGGTTCATGTTCTCCCCGTGGAGCATGGAGTATCTTAGCGGAGTATCGACCCTAATATTAGTCTGGTTCATGTTCTCCCCGTGGAGAATGGAGTATTGTAGATGGAGTATCGACCCTAATATTAGTCTGGTTCATGTTCTCCCCGTGGAGCATGGAGTATCTTAGCGGAGTATCGACCCTAATATTAGTCTGGTTCATGTTCTCCCCATGGAGCATGGAGTATCGTAGCGGAGTATCGACCCTAATATTAGTCTGGTTCATGTTCTCCCCGTGGAGCATGGAGTATCGTAGAAGGAGTATCGACCCTAATATTAGTCTGGTTCATGTTCTCCCCGTGGAGCATGGAGTATTGTAGAAGGAGTATCGACCCTAATATTAGTCTGGTTCATGTTCTCCCCGTGGAGCATGGAGTATTGTAGAAGGAGTATCGACCCTAATATTAGTCTGGTTCATGTTCTCCCCGTGGAGCATGGAGTATCTTAGCGGAGTATCGACCCTAAAATTAGTCTGGTTCATGTTCTCCCCGTGGAGCATGGAGTATTGTAGAAGGAGTATCGACCCTAATATTAGTCTGGTTCATGTTCTCCCCGTGGAGCATGGAGTATCTTAGCGGAGTATCGACCCTAATATTAGTCTGGTTCATGTTCTCCCCGTGGAGCATGGAGTATTGTAGAAGGAGTATCGACCCTAATATTAGTCTGGTTCATGTTCTCCCCGTGGAGAATGGAGTATTGTAGAAGGAGTATCGACCCTAATATTAGTCTGGTTCATGTTCTCCCCGTGGAGAATGGAGTATCTTAGCGGAGTATCGACCCTAATATTAGTCTGGTTCATGTTCTCCCCGTGGAGAATGGAGTATCTTAGCGGAGTATCGACCCTAATATTAGTCTGGTTCATGTTCTCCCCGTGGAGAATGGAGTATTGTAGAAGGAGTATCGACCCTAATATTAGTCTGGTTCATGTTCTCCCCGTGGAGAATGGAGTATGGTAGAAGGAGTATCGACCCTAATATTAGTCTGGTTCATGTTCTCCCCGTGGAGAATGGAGTATCTTAGCGGAGTATCGACCCTAATATTAGTCTGGTTCATGTTCTCCCCGTGGAGCATGGAGTATCTTAGCGGAGTATGGACCCTAATATTAGTCTGGTTCATGTTCTCCCCGTGGAGCATGGAGTATCTTAGCGGAGTATCGACCCTAATATTAGTCTGGTTCATGTTCTCCCCGTGGAGCATGGAGTATCTTAGCGGAGTATCGACCCTAATATTAGTCTGGTTCATGTTCTCCCCATGGAGCATGGAGTATTGTAGATGGAGTATCGACCCTAATATTAGTCTGGTTCATGTTCTCCCCGTGGAGAATGGAGTATCTTAGCGGAGTATCGACCCTAATATTAGTCTGGTTCATGTTCTCCCCGTGGAGCATGGAGTATCTTAGCGGAGTATTGACCCTAATATTAGTCTGTTTCATGTTCTCCCCGTGGAGAATGGAGTATCTTAGCGGAGTATTGACCCTAATATTAGTCTGTTTCATGTTCTCCCCGTGGAGAATGGAGTATCTTAGCGGAGTATCGACCCTAATATTAGTCTGGTTCATGTTCTCCCCGTGGAGCATGGAGTATTGTAGATGGAGTATTGACCCTAATATTAGTCTGTTTCATGTTCTCCCCGTGGAGAATGGAGTATCTTAGCGGAGTATCGACCCTAATATTAGTCTGGTTCATGTTCTCCCCGTGGAGCATGGAGTATCTTAGCGGAGTATCGACCCTAATATTAGTCTGGTTCATGTTCTCCCCGTGGAGCATGGAGTATTGTAGATGGAGTATCGACCCTAATATTAGTCTGTTTCATGTTCTCCCCGTGGAGAATGGAGTATTGTAGATGGAGTATATTAGCGGAGTATCGACCCTAATATTAGTCTGGTTCATGTTCTCCCCGTGGAGCATGGAGTATCTTAGCGGAGTATCGACCCTAATATTAGTCTGGTTCATGTTCTCCCCGTGGAGCATGGAGTATCTTAGCGGAGTATCGACCCTAATATTAGTCTGTTTCATGTTCTCCCCGTGGAGCATGGAGTATCTTAGCGGAGTATCGACCCTAATATTAGTCTGGTTCATGTTCTCCCCGTGGAGCATGGAGTATCTTAGCGGAGTATCGACCCTAATATTAGTCTGGTTCATGTTCTCCCCGTGGAGAATGGAGTATCTTAGCGGAGTATCGACCCTAATATTAGTCTGGTTCATGTTCTCCCCGTGGAGAATGGAGTATCTTAGCGGAGTATCGACCCTAATATTAGTCTGGTTCATGTTCTCCCCGTGGAGAATGGAGTATCTTAGCGGAGTATCGACCCTAATATTAGTCTGGTTCATGTTCTCCCCGTGGAGAATGGAGTATCTTAGCGGAGTATCGACCCTAATATTAGTCTGTTTCATGTTCTCCCCGTGGAGCATGGAGTATCTTAGCGGAGTATCGACCCTAATATTAGTCTGGTTCATGTTCTCCCCGTGGAGCATGGAGTATCTTAGCGGAGTATCGACCCTAATATTAGTCTGGTTCATGTTCTCCCCGTGGAGCATGGAGTATCTTAGCGGAGTATCGACCCTAATATTAGTCTGGTTCATGTTCTCCCCGTGGAGCATGGAGTATCTTAGCGGAGTATCGACCCTAATATTAGTCTGGTTCATGTTCTCCCCGTGGAGCATGGAGTATCTTAGCGGAGTATCGACCCTAATATTAGTCTGGTTCATGTTCTCCCCGTGGAGAATGGAGTATCTTAGCGGAGTATCGACCCTAATATTAGTCTGGTTCATGTTCTCCCCGTGGAGCATGGAGTATCTTAGCGGAGTATCGACCCTAATATTAGTCTGGTTCATGTTCTCCCCGTGGAGCATGGAGTATCTTAGCGGAGTATCGACCCTAATATTAGTCTGGTTCATGTTCTCCCCGTGGAGCATGGAGTATTGTAGAAGGAGTATCGACCCTAATATTAGTCTGGTTCATGTTCTCCCCGTGGAGAATGGAGTATTGTAGATGGAGTATCGACCCTAATATTAGTCTGGTTCATGTTCTCCCCGTGGAGCATGGAGTATTGTAGATGGAGTATCGACCCTAATATTAGTCTGGTTCATGTTCTCCCCGTGGAGCATGGAGTATCTTAGCGGAGTATCGACCCTAATATTAGTCTGGTTCATGTTCTCCCCGTGGAGCATGGAGTATCTTAGCGGAGTATCGACCCTAATATTAGTCTGGTTCATGTTCTCCCCGTGGAGCATGGAGTATCTTAGCGGAGTATCGACCCTAATATTAGTCTGGTTCATGTTCTCCCCGTGGAGCATGGAGTATCTTAGCGGAGTATCGACCCTAATATTAGTCTGGTTCATGTTCTCCCCGTGGAGAATGGAGTATCTTAGCGGAGTATCGACCCTAATATTAGTCTGGTTCATGTTCTCCCCGTGGAGAATGGAGTATCTTAGCGGAGTATCGACCCTAATATTAGTCTGGTTCATGTTCTCCCCGTGGAGCATGGAGTATCTTAGCGGAGTATCGACCCTAATATTAGTCTGGTTCATGTTCTCCCCGTGGAGCATGGAGTATCTTAGCGGAGTATCGACCCTAATATTAGTCTGGTTCATGTTCTCCCCGTGGAGCATGGAGTATCTTAGCGGAGTATCGACCCTAATATTAGTCTGGTTCATGTTCTCCCCGTGGAGCATGGAGTATTGTAGAAGGAGTATCGACCCTAATATTAGTCTGGTTCATGTTCTCCCCGTGGAGAATGGAGTATCTTAGCGGAGTATCGACCCTAATATTAGTCTGGTTCATGGAGTATTGTAGATGGAGTATCAACCAAATGCGGGTAGATTTTGGCGTGTAAGACGTTTTTCAGGTCTCCACGGTGTCAGGTGGTCAGGTCTCTACAGTGTGAGCTGGCGGGTGCTCAGGTCTCCACAGTGTCAGGTGCTCAGGTCTCCACAGTGTGAGCTGGCTGGTGGTCAGGTCTCCACAGCGTGAGCTGGCGGGTGCTCAGGTCTCCACAGCGTGAGCTGGCGGGTGCTCAGGTCTCCACAGTGTGAGCTGGCGGGTGCTCAGGTCTCCACAGTGTGAGCTGGCTGGTGGTCAGGTCTCCACAGTGTGAGCTGGCGGGTGCTCAGGTCTCCACAGCGTGAGCTGGCGGGTGCTCAGGTCTCCACAGTGTCGGGTGCTCAGGTCTCCACAGTGTCGGGTGGTCAGGTCTCCACAGCGTGAGCTGGCGGGTGGTCAGGTCTCCACAGTGTGAGCTGGCGGGTGCTCAGGTCTCCACAGCGTGAGCTGGCGGGTGGTCAGATCTCCACAGTGTGAGCTGGCGGGTGCTCAGGTCTCCACAGCGTGAGCTGGCGGGTGGTCAGATCTCCACAGTGTGAGCTGGCGGGTGCTCAGGTCTCCACAGCGTGAGCTTGCGGGTGCTCAGGTCTCCACAGTGTCAGGTGGTCAGGTCTCCACAGCGTGAGCTGGCGGGTGGTCAGGTCTCCACAGTGTGAGCTGGCGGGTGCTCAGGTCTCCACAGTGTGAGCTGGCGGGTGGTCAGATCTCCACAGTGTGAGCTGGCAGGTGCTCAGGTCTCCACAGCGTGAGCTAGCGGGTGCTCAGGTCTCCACAGCGTGAGCCGGCGGGTGCTCAGGTCTCCACAGTGTCAGGTGGTCAGGTCTCCACAGCGTGAGCTGGCGGGTGGTCAGGTCTCCACAATGTCAGGTGCTCAGGTCTCCACAATGTCAGGTGCTCAGGTCTCCACAGTGTCAGGTGCTCAGGTCTCCACAGTGGCGGGGGCTCAGGTCTCCACAGTGTTAGCTGGCGGGTGCTCAGGTCTCCACAGTGTCAGGTGCTCAGGTCTCCAAAGCGTGAGCTGGCGGGTGCTCAGGTCTCCACAGCGTGAGCTGGCGGGTGGTCAGGTCTCCACAGCGTGAGCTGGCGGGTGCTCAGGTCTCCACAGCGTGAGCTGGCGGGTGCTCAGGTCTCCACAGTGTGAGCTGGCTGGTGGTCAGGTCTCCACAGCGTGAGCTGGCTGGTGCTCAGGTCTCCACAGCGTGAGCTTGCGGGTGCTCAGGTCTCCACAGTGTCAGGTGGTCAGGTCTCCACAGCGTGAGCTGGCGGGTGGTCAGGTCTCCACAGTGTGAGCTGGCGGGTGCTCAGGTCTCCACAGCGTGAGCTGGCGGGTGGTCAGATCTCCACAGTGTGAGCTGGCGGGTGCTCAGGTCTCCACAGCGTGAGCTGGCGGGTGCTCAGGTCTCCACAGTGTCGGGTGGTCAGGTCTCCACAGTGTCGGGTGGTCAGGTCTCCACAGTGTGAGCTGGCGGGTGCTCAGGTCTGGTCTGGTCAGTTTTCAAAGTATCTGACGTTTTGTTTAGTAGTTGGTGGATGAACCTCATTATGTTTGAATCCTATGTAGCCTATTCTACTTCCTGCTGCGACACTGGGCTGTGTGAAAGATTGTTTTAGAAGCGCTGTGCACAGGCATAAAAATTGGTCTAATTTACCTGAAACCAAGTTTAGTAAAGTGGGAATCTGTCCTTGTGTTTCTTGGCTATTTACATTGTTTTGTTCACAAGACAGAAAACCAACCACCAGGGAAGAGGGAACACCTCTGGGTCACGTCGTATCGCCTCCACCCTAATCTGGGTCACGTCGTATCGCCACCACCCTAATCTGGGTCACGTCGTATCGCCACCACCCTAATCTGGGTCACGTCGTATCGCCACCACCCTAATCTGGGTCACGTCGTATCGCGACCACCCTAATCTGGGTCACGTCGTATCGCCACCACCCTAATCTGGGTCACGTCGTATCGCCACCACCCTACTCTGGGTCACGTAGTATCGCCACCACCCTAATCTGGGTCACGTCGTATCGCCACCACCCTAATCTGGCTCACGTAGTATCGCCACCACCCTAATCTGGGTCACGTCGTATCGCCACCACCCTAATCTGGTTCACGTCGTATCGCCACCACCCTAATCTGGTTCACGTAGTATCGCCACCACCCTAATCTGGGTCACGTCGTATCGCCACCACCCTAATCTGGTTCACGTAGTATCGCGACCACCCTAATCTGGCTCACGTCGTATCGCGACCACCCTAATCTGGTTCACTTAGTATCGCGACCACCCTAATCTGGGTCACGTAGTATCGCGACCACCCTAATCTGGGTCACGTAGTATCGCCACCACCCTAATCTGGGTCACGTCGTATCGCCACCACCCTAATCTGGGTCACGTCGTATCGCGACCACCCTATTCTGGGTCACGTCGTATCGCGACCACCCTAATCTGGGTCACGTCGTATCGCGACCACCCTAATCTGGGTCACGTCATATCGCGACCACCCTAATCTGGGTCACGTAGTATCGCGACCACCCTAATCTGGGTCACGTCGTATCGCGACCACCCTAATCTGGGTCACGTCGTATCGCGACCACCCTAATCTGGGTCACGTCGTATCGTGACAACCCTAAACTGGTTCATGTAGTATCGTGACCACACTAATCTGGTTCATGTAGTATCGTAACAACACCAATCTGGTTCACGTAGTATCGTGACCACCCTAATCTGGTTCATGTAGGAGTGGAGTGATGTTTGATGATTGACTTACATACTTATCACTCCACTGTCCTGTCTGTCAGGGTTAGAGGTTACGACTGTCCTGTCTGTCAGGGTTAGAGGTTACGGCTGTCCTGTCTGTCAGGGTTAGAGGTTACGGCTGTCCTGTCTGTCAGGGTTAGAGGTTACGACTGTCCTGTCTGTCAGGGTTAGAGGTTACGACTGTCCTGTCTGTCAGGGTTAGAGGTTACGGCTGTCCTGTCTGTCAGGGTTAGAGGTTACGGCTGTCCTGTCTGTCAGGGTTAGAGGTTACGACTGTCCTGTCTGTCAGGGTTAGAGGTTACGGCTGTCCTGTCTGTCAGGGTTAGAGGTTACGACTGTCCTGTCTGTCAGGGTTAGAGGTTACGACTGTCCTGTCTGTCAGGGTTAGAGGTTACGGCTGTCCTGTCTGTCAGGGTTAGAGGTTACGACTGTCCTGTCTGTCAGGGTTAGAGGTTACGACTGTCCTGTCTGTCAGGGTTAGAGGTTACGGCTGTCCTGTCTGTCAGGGTTAGAGGTTACGACTGTCCTGTCTGTCAGGGTTAGAGGTTACGACTGTCCTGTCTGTCAGGGTTAGAGGTTACGGCTGTCCTGTCTGTCAGGGTTAGAGGTTACGACTGTCCTGTCTGTCAGGGTTAGAGGTTACGACTGTCCTGTCTGTCAGGGTTAGAGGTTACGACTGTCCTGTCTGTCAGGGTTAGAGGTTACGACTGTCCTGTCTGTCAGGGTTAGAGGTTACGACTGTCCTGTCTTTCTGGGTTAGAGGTTAGAGGTTACAGTGCAGGGTTAGTGTATAATGGTGGGCTAAATGAACTGGATCAAAGCAGTGTGTTCTGTCGTCAGGTACCTGGCAGAGTGGATGACGTATGGTTACCCCACGGCTAACGTCTGGCCGCTGGACATCAAACGCTTCGGCAACCTTCAGAGCAGCCGAACCTTCCTCCGACACAGGGTCATGGAGGTCATGCGTGAGTCCTGACCAGAGCAAACACAATCACACTCCCTGTTAGTAATGTCTGCCTGACTGTCCCTCTCTCTGCCTGACTGTCCCTCTCTCTGCCTGACTGTCCCTCTCTCTGCCTGACTGTCCCTCTCTCTGCCTGACTGTCCCTCTCTCTGCCTGACTGTCCCTCTCTCTGCCTGACTGTCCCTCTCTCTGCCTGACTGTCCCTCTCTCTGCCTGACTGTCCCTCTCTCTGCCTGACTGTCCCTCTCTCTGCCTGACTGTCCCTCTCTCTGCCTGACTGTCCCTCTCTCTGCCTGACTGTCCCTGTCTCTGCCTGACTGTCCCTGTCTCTGCCTGACTGTCCCTCTCTCTGCCTGACTGTCCCTCTCTCTGCCTGACTGTCCCTCTCTCTGCCTGACTGTCCCTCTCTCTGCCTGACTGTCCCTCTCTCTGCCTGACTGTCCCTCTCTCTGCCTGACTGTCCCTCTCTCTGCCTGACTGTCCCTCTCTCTCTGTGTCTGCCTGACTGTCCCTCTCTCTCTGTGTCTGCCTGACTGTCCTTCTCTCTCTGTGTCTGCCTGACTGTCCCTCTCTCTCTGTGTCTGTCCTGCTTTCTCTGTGTCTGTCCTGCTCTCTCTGTGTCTGCCTGTCTGTTCTGCCCTCTCTCTCTGTGTCTGACTGACTGTCCCTCTCTCTCTGTGTCTGACTGACTGTTCTGCTCTCTCTCTCTCTCTTTTTTTCTTTCTTTCTTCTCTCTCGGTTTCTGTCTTTCTGTCTCTCTCTCTCTTGGTTTCTGACTGTCTGTCTCTCACCAGCCCTGCTGTATAACCTAAAGGTTCCTCGTTGGGACTTCCAGACGGGCCGGCAGCTGAGGACTTCTCCCCTGTACGACCGTCTGGACACACAGGGAGCCAGATGGATGGAGAAACACGGCTTTGAGAGGGCCAAGTACTTCATCCCTGCAGGGAAGGGTGAGGCAGACCACACACACCCCACACACCCCACCCCACACACACACACCCCACCTCACCCCACACACCACAATTTCCCAATGCTTCTGTCAATCAGAGCTAAACCATGTTCCTCTGTTCTCAGACCTGCTGTATTTTAGCTCTGTGTCTGTCTGTTTAGTTAAACAGTTCTATCATCTGTTCTCAGACCTGTGTCTGTCTGTTTAGTTAAACAGTTCTATCATCTGTTCTCAGACCTGTGTCTGTCTGTTAGTTAAACAATTCTATCATCTGTTCTCAGACCTGCTGTCCCTGGATGCCAGTAAGACGTTCTATAAGCCTGACTGGTTTGACATCGTGGGGGCGGAGGTGAAATGCTGCAAGGAGGCCGTCTGTGTCATCGACATGTCCTCCTTCACCAAGTTTGAGCTCACTGTGAGTGACCCCTGGAAAGGAGAGGGAAGGGAGAGGAGGGGAAGTGAGGTATCAACTTCCTCCTATGATGGAAGCTGTAGGTGGCTGACCCCTGAAAAGGAGAGGAGGGGAAGTGAGGTATCAACTTCCTCCTATGATGGAAGCTGTAGGTGGCTGACCCCTGGAAAGGAGAGGGAAGGGAGAGGAGGGGAAGTGAGGTATCAACTTCCTCCCATGATGGAAGCTGTAGGTGGCTGACCCCTGGAAAGGAGAGGGAGAGGAGGGGAAGTGAGGTATCAACTTCCTCCTATGATGGAAGCTGTAGGTGGCTGACCCCTGGAAAGGAGAGGGAAGGGAGAGGAGGGGAAGTGAGGTGTCAACTTCCTCCTATGATGGAAGCTCTAGGTGGCTGACCCCTGAAAAGGAGAGGGAGAGGAGGGGAAGTGAGGTATCAACTTCCTCCTATGATGGAAGCTCTAGGTGGCTGACCCCTGAAAAGGAGAGGGAGAGGAGGGGAAGTGAGGTATCAACTTCCTCCTATGATGGAAGCTGTAGGTGGCTGACCCCTGAAAAGGAGAGGGAGAGGAGGGGAAGTGAGGTATCAACTTCCTCCTATGATGGAAGCTGTAGGTGGCTGACCCCTGAAAAGGAGAGGGAGAGGATGGGGAGGTGAGGCAACAACTTCCTCCTATGATGGAAGCTGTAGGTGGCTGACCCCTGAAAAGGAGAGGGAGAGGAGGGGAAGTGGGGTATCATCTGACCCCTGGAAAGGAGAGGGAGAGGAGGGGAAGTGAGGTATCATCTGACCCCTGGAAAGGAGAGGGAGAGGAGGGGAAGTGAGGTATCATCTGACCCCTGGAAAGGAGAGGGAGAGGAGGGGAAGTGAGGTATCATCTGACCCCTGGAAAGGAGAGGGAGAGGAGGGGAAGTGAGGTATCATCTGACCCCTGGAAAGGAGAGGGAGAGGAGGGGAAGTGGGGTATCATCTGACCCCTGGAAAGGAGAGGGAGAGGAGGGGAAGTGAGGTATCATCTGACCCCTGAAAAGGAGAGGGAGAGGAGGGGAAGTGAGGTATCATCTGACCCCTGGAAAGGAGAGGGAGAGGAGGGGAAGTGAGGTATCATCTGACCCCTGGACCCACAGAATGAAATAGAAAAAGGAATGTTATCTCTATGGCTGGACCACCCTCGGTCACAGCTATAATGTGAATTACATTATCTCCATGGCTGGACCACCCTCGGTCTCAGCTATAATGTGAATGACATTATCTCTATGGCTGGACCACCCTCAGTCTCAGCTATAATGTGAATTACATTATCTCTATGGTTAGACCACCCTCGGTCAGAGCTATAATGTGAATTACATTATCTCTGACTAGACCACCCTAGGTCACAGCTATAATGTGAATGACATTATCTCTATGGCTGGACCACCCTCGGTCACAGCTATAATGTGAATGACATTATCTCCATGGTTAGACCACCCTAGGTCACAGCTATAATGTGAATGACATTATCTCTGACTAGACCACCCTCGGTCACAGCTATAATGTGAATGACATTATCTCCATGGTCAGACCACCCTCTGTCACTACTTTTCTTTCTGTGCCAGTCTACAGATGACCAGGCGTTGGCGTTGCTGCAGCACCTGTGTGCCAATGACCTCGATGTGCCAGTGGGTCACATCGTTCATACGGGCATGCTGAACGAGAGGGGCGGATATGAGAACGACTGCAGCGTGGTCAGAGTCAAGAAGAACAGGTGAGAGCTTAGCCATTAGAAGAACAGGTGAGAGTTTAGCCATTAAGAAGAACAGGCGAGAGTTTAGCCATTAAGAAGAACAGGTAAGAGCTTAGCCATTAAGAAGAACAGGTAAGAGCTTAGCCATTAAGAAGAACAGGTGAGAGCTTAGCCATTAAGAAGAACAGGTGAGAGTTTAGCCATTAAGAAGAACAGGTGAGAGTTTAGCCATTAAGAAGAACAGGTGAGAGTTTAGCCATTAAGAAGAACAGGTAAGAGTTTAGCCATTAAGAAGAACCACTGCAGCGTGGTCAGAGTCCAGAAGAACAGGTGAGAGTTTAGCCATTAAGAAGAACAGGTAAGAGCTTAGCCATTAACCTGTCTACGATATTGGTTCCCAGCTGGGAACCTACCCCCCCACGTTCAGCTGAAACGGCGGCGCATGGAACGCAAAAATATTCTTAAAAATATTTAACCTCCACACATTAACAAGTCCAATAGCTCAAATGAAAGATAAACACCTTGTTCATCTAGCCAGCAAGTCAGATTTCTAAAATGTTTTACGGCGAAAACATAGCACATATATATGTAAAACCACCACCAGACACAGCTCATTTGAATAGCCAAAACATGCAATCAACAAACGCAGGATTAAAAAATAAATCGCTCACTAACCTTTTGAAAATCTTCATCAGATGACAGTAATATGACATGTTACACAGTACACTTTTTTTTTTTTCAATAATATGCCATTTATATCCAGAAATGTCCATTTACAGTGAGTTCACCTTCAGAAATTACTCAAAAATGCCCGCAGGAAATCTAGGTAGCGCGGCAAGATAACGTAAATAGACATCATAAACTTTGACTAAATATACATGTTCTACATATAGTTAGAAAGATACACTGCTTCTTTATGCAACCGCTTTGTTAGATTTATTTTTAACGTTACAGAAATCGCACACTATTCAATATGCTGAGACGGCGCTCAGTTCCAAGCTACATTTCTACGTAATGTTGGAGTCAACAGAAACACAGATTTAAGCATAAATATTCCCTTACCTTCGATGGTCTTCGTTCAGAATGTTCTGGAAGGCTTCATACTTACCCAATACATCGTTTCAAGTCTTGCGTCTTTGTATTAGCTACTGCTAATAACATCAGCTGAAATGCACCCAAAACATCCTCTGGTCCGGAAAAGTTGCACATCAAAACTTCAAAATTACATATTATATGTCGACTAAACAGGTCAAACTAAGTGCAGAAGCAAGCTTTATGATGTTTTAGACACGCAAAACAAACTTCAATTCAATCGGCCATCGTCTGCCCTTCTCTTGAGTGCTGGAACAAAGGAATGGCTGGGACCAATTCGCGCCCCTACGCACAGCCTATTTTCTCGTGGCACGCACTAATTTCACTCCCATAGGGTCAATTCTCGCGGGATTTGAACGATTCAAAGCTCTACTGAAAGAGGACATCTAGCGGAAGAGATAGAAAGTCTCCCCAGAATCATAACTGGTTGGGAAGGGTGGGGGCCATGACGTCAAAGTTGCTCCAACTTTCATGGCCACAAAAACTAGTTTGGAAGAATGCCTGCCCTGTGAGTTCTGCTATACTTACAGACATAATTCCAACGGTTTTAGAATCTTTAGAGTGTTTTCTATCCAATAATAATTTTTATTTGCATATATTAGCAATTTTTGACAGATTTTTTTTTCAGTTTACTAGGGGTACCCAATCTCTCCAAAGGGGGCATATGTCTGCCATATCCTTAACAGGTTTTAAGAAGAACAGGTGAGAGTTTAGCCATTAAGAAGAACAGGTGAGAGTTTAGCCATTTAAGAAGAACAGGTGAGAGTTTAGCCATTAAGAAGAACAGGTGAGAGTTTAGCCATTAAGAAGAACAGGTGAGAGTTTAGCCATTAAGAAGAACAGGTGAGGGTTTAGCCATTAAGAAGAAACACTGCAGCGTGGTCAGAGTCCAGAAAAAAAAAAAAAAAAGCCAGCTGTTCATAACACCAGCTGGGGGCAAACTCCACCTGGGGGCAAACTCCACCTGGGGGCAAACTCCACCTGGGGGCAAACTCCACCTGGGGGCTAACTCCACCTGGGGGCAAACTCCACCTGGGGGCAAACTCCACCTGGGGGCTAACTCCACCTGGGGGCTAACTCCACCTGGGGGCTAACTCCACCTGGGGGCTAACTCCACCTGGGGGCAAACTCCACCTGGGGGCAAACTCCACCTGGGGGCTAACTCCACCTGGGGGCTAACTCCACCTGGGGGCTAACTCCACCTGGGGGCTAACTCCACCATCTAAATGTTTCTCTCTCTCACTCTCTCTATCTCTATCTCTCCCTTTCTCTCTCTTTCTGTCTCTGTAGCTTCTTCATCATCTCTCCTACAGATCAGCAGGTCCACTGCTGGTCGTGGTTGAAGAAGCACATGCCCGACGACCCACAGCTCCACCTAGAGGACGTCAGCTGGAAGTACACCGGTGAGAACTATCGCTGCAGAACCTCGATCTTCCCCTCAGTTCCCCACAATGCATTTCTGTTCTGAACCCTTTCCCCACCCCCGGCCTCCCTTCTACAGCGCTGAATCTTATTGGTCCGCGGGCGATGGACGTCCTAGGAGAACTATCGTATGTCTCCATGACTCCCGAACACTTCCCGTCCCTCTTCTGTAAGGTGAGGAACCTGTTTTCGCCCGGTCATGTTATGTTTATCGTGGCTCATCACAAGGCCGAAGGTTGTGTGTGTTGTTGTCCTGACCTTTGGTGTGTGTCAACAGGAAATGAGTGTGGGCTACGCCAATGGGATCCGAGTAATGAGTATGACCCATACAGGAGAGCCGGGCTTCATGCTTTACATACCTATAGAGGTGAGATATACTATATACACTGCCCCAAAAAATAAAGGGAACACTAAAATAACACATCCTAGATCTGAATTAATTAAATATTCTTATTAAATACTTTTTTCTTTACATAGTTGAATGTGCTGACAACAAAATCACACAAAAATTATCAATGGAAATCAAATTTATCAACCCATGGAGGTCTGGATTTGGAGTCACACTCAAAATGAAAGTGGAAAACCACACTACAGGCTGATCCAACTTTGATGTAATGTCCTTAAAACAAATCAAAATGAGGCTCAGTAGTGTGTGTGGCCTCCACGTGCCTGTATGACCTCCCTACAACGCCTGGGCATGCTCCTGATGAGGTGGCGGATGGTCTCCTGAAGGATCTCCTCCCAGACCTGGACTAAAGCATCCGCCAACTCCTGGACAGTCTGTGGTGCAACATGGCGTTGGTGGATGGAGCGAGACATGATGTCCCAGATGTGCTCAATTGGATTCAGGTCTGGGGAACGGGTGGGCCAGTCCATAGCATCAATGCCTTCCTCTTGCAGGAACTGCTGACACACTCCAGCCACATGAGGTCTAGCAGTGTCTTGCATTAGGAGGAACCCAGGGCCAACCGCACCAGCATATGGTCTCACAAGGGTTCTGAGGATCTCATCTCGGTACCTAATGGCAGTCAGGCTACCTCTGGCGAGCACATGGAGGGCTGTGCGGCGCCCCAAAGAAATGCCACCCCACACCATGACTGACCCACTGCCATACCGGTCATGCTGGAGGATGTAGCAGGCAGCAGAACGTTCTCCACGGCGTCTCCAGACTCTGTCATGTCTGTCACGTGCTCAGTGTGAACCTGTTTTCATCTGTGAAGAGCACAGGGCGCCAGTGGCGAATTTGCCAATCTTTGTGTTCTCTGGCAAATGCCAAACGTCCTGCACGGTGTTGGGCTGTAAGCACAACCCCCACCTGTGGACGTCGGGCCCTCATACCACCCTCATGGAGTCTGTTTCTGACCGTTTGAGCAGACACATGCACATTTGTGGCCTGCTGGAGGTCATTTTGCAGGGCTCTGGCAGTGCTCCTCCTGCTCCTCCTTGCTCAAAGGCGGAGGTAGCGGTCCTGCTGCTGGGTTGTTGCCCTCCTACGGCCTCCTCCACGTCTCCTGATGTACTGGCCTGTCTCCTGGTAGTGCCTCCATGCTCTGGACTCTACGCTGACAGACACAGCTAACCTTCTTGCCACAGCTTGCATTGATGTGCCATCCTGGATGAGCTGCATTACCTGAGCCACTTGTGTGGGTTGTAGACTCCGTCTCATGCTACCACTAGAGTGAAAGCACCGCCAGCATTCAAAAGTGACCAAAACATCAGCCAGGAAGCATAGGAACTGAGAAGTGGTCTGTGGTCCCCACGTGCAGAACCACTCCTTTATTGGGGGTGTCTTGCTAATTGCCTATAATTTCCACCTGCTGTCTATTCCATTTGCACAACAGCATGTGGAATTTATTGTCAATCAGTGTTGCTTCCTAAGTGGACAGTTTGATTTCACAGAAGTGTGATTGACTTGGAGTTACATTGTGCTGTTTAAGTGTTCCCTTTATTTTTTTGAGCAGTGTACTACTGGTTATATACTACTGGTTATATACTACTAGACTACTATATACTACTGGTTATATACTACTAGTTATATACTACTAGACTACTATACACTACTGGTTATATACTACTGGTTATATACTATACAGGAGAGCCGGCCTTCATGCTTTACATACCTATAGAGGTGAGATACACACTATACTATACACTACTGGTTATATACTACTAGTTATTTAATACTGGTTATATACTACTAGACACTACTGGTTATATACTACTAGTTATATACTACTAGACTACTATACACTACTGGTTATATACTACTAGTTATTTAATACTGGTTATATACTACTAGACACTACTGGTTATATACTACTAGTTATATACTACTAGACTACTATACACTACTGGTTATATACTACTAGTTATTTAATACTGGTTATATACTACTAGACTACTGTACACTACTGGTTATATACTACTAGTTATATACTACTAGACTACTATACACTACTGGTTATATACTACTGGTTATATACTACTAGACTACTATACACTACTGGTTATATACTACTAGTCTATATATACTACTGGTTATATACTACTGGTTATATACTACTAGTTATACACTACTGGTCTACTATACACTACTGGTCTACTATACACTACTGGTCTACTATACACTACTGGTTATATACTACTGGTTATACACTACTGATCTACTATACACTACTGGTTATACACTACTGATCTACTATACACTACTGGTTATATACTACTAGTTATTTAATACTGGTTATATACTACTAGACACTACTGGTTATATACTACTAGTTATATACTACTAGACTACTATACACTACTGGTTATATACTACTAGTTATTTAATACTGGTTATATACTACTAGACACTACTGGTTATATACTACTAGTTATATACTACTAGACTACTATACACTACTGGTTATATACTACTAGTTATATACTACTAGACTACTATACACTACTGGTTATATACTACTGGTTATATACTACTAGACTACTATACACTACTGGTTATATACTACTAGTCTATATATACTACTGGTTATATACTACTGGTTATATACTACTAGTTATTTAATACTGGTTATATACTACTAGACACTACTGGTTATATACTACTAGTTATATACTACTAGACTACTATACACTACTGGTTATATACTACTAGTTATTTAATACTGGTTATATACTACTAGACTACTGTACACTACTGGTTATATACTACTAGTTATATACTACTAGACTACTATACACTACTGGTTATATACTACTGGTTATATACTACTAGACTACTATACACTACTGGTTATACACTACTGGTCTACTATACACTACTGGTTATATACTACTAGTTATATACTACTAGTTATACACTACTGGTCTACTATACACTACTGGTCTACTATACACTACTGGTCTACTATACACTACTGGTTATATACTACTAGTTATTTAATACTGGTTATATACTACAAGACTACTATACACTACTGGTTATATACTACTAGTTATATACTACTAGACTACTATACACTACTGGTTATATACTACTAGTTATATACTACTAGACTACTATATACTACTGGTTATATACTACTAGTCTATATATACTACTGGTTATATACTACTAGTCTATATATACTACTAGTTATATACTACTAGACTACTATATACTACTGGTTATATACTACTAGTCTATATATACTACTGGTTATACACTACTGATCTACTATACACTACTGGTTAAACACTACTGGTCTACTATACACTACTGGTTATATACTACTAGTTATTTAATACTGGTTATATACTACTAGACTACTATACACTACTGGTTATATACTACTAGTTATATACTACTAGACTACTATACACTACTGGTTATATACAACTAGTTATATACTACTAGACTACTATACACTACTGGTTATATACTACTGGTTATATACTACTAGACTACTATACACTACTGGTTATATACTACTAGTCTATATATACTACTGGTTATATACTACTAGTTATATACTACTAGACTACTATACACTACTGGTTATATACTACTGGTTATATACTATACAGGAGAGCCGGCCTTCATGCTTTACATACCTATAGAGGTGAGATACACACTATACTATACACTACTGGTTATATACTACTAGTTATTTAATACTGGTTATATACTACTAGACACTACTGGTTATATACTACTAGTTATATACTACTAGACTACTATACACTACTGGTTATATACTACTAGTTATTTAATACTGGTTATATACTACTAGACACTACTGGTTATATACTACTAGTTATATACTACTAGACTACTATACACTACTGGTTATATACTACTAGTTATTTAATACTGGTTATATACTACTAGACTACTGTACACTACTGGTTATATACTACTAGTTATATACTACTAGACTACTATACACTACTGGTTATATACTACTGGTTATATACTACTAGACTACTATACACTACTGGTTATATACTACTAGTCTATATATACTACTGGTTATATACTACTGGTTATATACTACTAGTTATACACTACTGGTCTACTATACACTACTGGTCTACTATACACTACTGGTCTACTATACACTACTGGTTATATACTACTGGTTATACACTACTGATCTACTATACACTACTGGTTATACACTACTGATCTACTATACACTACTGGTTATATACTACTAGTTATTTAATACTGGTTATATACTACTAGACACTACTGGTTATATACTACTAGTTATATACTACTAGACTACTATACACTACTGGTTATATACTACTAGTTATTTAATACTGGTTATATACTACTAGACACTACTGGTTATATACTACTAGTTATATACTACTAGACTACTATACACTACTGGTTATATACTACTAGACTACTATACACTACTGGTTATATACTACTGGTTATATACTACTAGACTACTATACACTACTGGTTATATACTACTAGTCTATATATACTACTGGTTATATACTACTGGTTATATACTACTAGTTATTTAATACTGGTTATATACTACTAGACACTACTGGTTATATACTACTAGTTATATACTACTAGACTACTATACACTACTGGTTATATACTACTAGTTATTTAATACTGGTTATATACTACTAGACTACTGTACACTACTGGTTATATACTACTAGTTATATACTACTAGACTACTATACACTACTGGTTATATACTACTGGTTATATACTACTAGACTACTATACACTACTGGTTATACACTACTGGTCTACTATACACTACTGGTTATATACTACTAGTTATATACTACTAGTTATACACTACTGGTCTACTATACACTACTGGTCTACTATACACTACTGGTCTACTATACACTACTGGTTATATACTACTAGTTATTTAATACTGGTTATATACTACAAGACTACTATACACTACTGGTTATATACTACTAGTTATATACTACTAGACTACTATACACTACTGGTTATATACTACTAGTTATATACTACTAGACTACTATATACTACTGGTTATATACTACTAGTCTATATATACTACTGGTTATATACTACTAGTCTATATATACTACTAGTTATATACTACTAGACTACTATATACTACTGGTTATATACTACTAGTCTATATATACTACTGGTTATACACTACTGATCTACTATACACTACTGGTTAAACACTACTGGTCTACTATACACTACTGGTTATATACTACTAGTTATTTAATACTGGTTATATACTACTAGACTACTATACACTACTGGTTATATACTACTAGTTATATACTACTAGACTACTATACACTACTGGTTATATACAACTAGTTATATACTACTAGACTACTATACACTACTGGTTATATACTACTGGTTATATACTACTAGACTACTATACACTACTGGTTATATACTACTAGTCTATATATACTACTGGTTATATACTACTAGTTATATACTACTAGACTACTATACACTACTGGTTATATACTACTGGTTATATACTATACAGGAGAGCCGGCCTTCATGCTTTACATACCTATAGAGGTGAGATACACACTATACTATACACTACTGGTTATATACTACTAGTTATTTAATACTGGTTATATACTACTAGACACTACTGGTTATATACTACTAGTTATATACTACTAGACTACTATACACTACTGGTTATATACTACTAGTTATTTAATACTGGTTATATACTACTAGACACTACTGGTTATATACTACTAGTTATATACTACTAGACTACTATACACTACTGGTTATATACTACTAGTTATTTAATACTGGTTATATACTACTAGACTACTGTACACTACTGGTTATATACTACTAGTTATATACTACTAGACTACTATACACTACTGGTTATATACTACTGGTTATATACTACTAGACTACTATACACTACTGGTTATATACTACTAGTCTATATATACTACTGGTTATATACTACTGGTTATATACTACTAGTTATACACTACTGGTCTACTATACACTACTGGTCTACTATACACTACTGGTCTACTATACACTACTGGTTGTATACTACTGGTTATACACTACTGATCTACTATACACTACTGGTTATACACTACTGATCTACTATACACTACTGGTTATATACTACTAGTTATTTAATACTGGTTATATACTACTAGACACTACTGGTTATATACTACTAGTTATATACTACTAGACTACTATACACTACTGGTTATATACTACTAGTTATTTAATACTGGTTATATACTACTAGACACTACTGGTTATATACTACTAGTTATATACTACTAGACTACTATACACTACTGGTTATATACTACTAGTTATATACTACTAGACTACTATACACTACTGGTTATATACTACTGGTTATATACTACTAGACTACTATACACTACTGGTTATATACTACTAGTCTATATATACTACTGGTTATATACTACTGGTTATATACTACTAGTTATTTAATACTGGTTATATACTACTAGACACTACTGGTTATATACTACTAGTTATATACTACTAGACTACTATACACTACTGGTTATATACTACTAGTTATTTAATACTGGTTATATACTACTAGACTACTGTACACTACTGGTTATATACTACTAGTTATATACTACTAGACTACTATACACTACTGGTTATATACTACTGGTTATATACTACTAGACTACTATACACTACTGGTTATACACTACTGGTCTACTATACACTACTGGTTATATACTACTAGTTATATACTACTAGTTATACACTACTGGTCTACTATACACTACTGGTCTACTATACACTACTGGTCTACTATACACTACTGGTTATATACTACTAGTTATTTATTACTGGTTATATACTACTAGACTACTATACACTACTGGTTATATACTACTAGTTATATACTACTAGACTACTATACACTACTGGTTATATACTACTAGTTATATACTACTAGACTACTATATACTACTGGTTATATACTACTAGTCTATATATACTACTGGTTATACACTACTGATCTACTATACACTACTGGTTAAACACTACTGGTCTACTATACACTACTGGTTATATACTACTAGTTATTTAATACTGGTTATATACTACTAGACTACTATACACTACTGGTTATATACTACTAGTTATATACTACTAGACTACTATACACTACTGGTTATATACAACTAGTTATATACTACTAGACTACTATACACTACTGGTTATATACTACTGGTTATATACTACTAGACTACTATACACTACTGGTTATATACTACTAGTCTATATATACTACTGGTTATATACTACTGGTTATATACTACTAGTTATACACTACTGGTCTACTATACACTACTGGGTATATACTACTAGTTATATACTACTGGTTATATACTACTAGTTATACACTACTGGTCTACTATACACTACTGGTCTACTATACACTACTGGTTAAACACTACTGGTCTACTATACACTACTGGTTATATACTACTAGTTATATACTACTAGTTATATACTACTAGACTACTATACAGTACTGGTTATATACTACTAGTTATATACTACTGGTTATATACTACTAGTTATATACTACTAGACTACTATACACTACTGGTTATACACTACTGGTTATATACTACTGGTTATACACTACTGGTTATATACTACTAGTTATATACTACTGGTTATATACTACTATTTATATCCCACCAAACACTACTGGTTATATACTACCGGTTATATACTATACAGGAGAGCCGGGCTTCATGGTTATATACTACTAGTTATATACTACTAGACTACTATACACTACTGGTTATATACAACTAGTTATATACTACTAGACTACTATACACTACTGGTTATATACTACTGGTTATATACTACTAGACTACTATACACTACTGGTTATATACTACTAGTCTATATATACTACTGGTTATATACTACTGGTTATATACTACTAGTTATACACTACTGGTCTACTATACACTACTGGGTATATACTACTAGTTATATACTACTGGTTATATACTACTAGTTATACACTACTGGTCTACTATACACTACTGGTCTACTATACACTACTGGTTAAACACTACTGGTCTACTATACACTACTGGTTATATACTACTAGTTATATACTACTAGTTATATACTACTAGACTACTATACAGTACTGGTTATATACTACTAGTTATATACTACTGGTTATATACTACTAGTTATATACTATATACTACTCTATACTACTGGTTATATACTACTGGTTATATACTACTGGTTATATACTACTGGTTATATACTACTAGACTACTATACACTACTGGTTATACACTACTGGTTATATACTACTAGTTATATACTATATAGGAGAGCCGGGCTTCATGCTTTACATACCTATAGAGGTGAGATACACACTATACTATATACTACTGGTTATATACTACTAGTTATATACTACTGGTTATATACTACTAGTTATATACTACTGGTTATATACTATACAGGAGAACTGGGCTTCATGTTTACATACCTATAGAGGTGAGATATACACTATACTATACACTACTCTATACTACTGGTTATGTACTACTGGTTATATACTACTGTACACTACTGGTTATATACTACTGGTTATATACTACTGGCTATACACTACTGGTTATACACTACTGGTTATATACTACTGGTTATATACTACTGGCTATACACTACTGGTTATATACTACTGGGTATATACTACTGGTTATATACTACTGGTTATATACTACTGGTTATATACTACTAGTTATACACTACTGGTTATATACTACTGGTTATATACTACTGGTTATACACGACTGGTTATATACTACTGGTTATATACTACTGGTTATATACTACTGGTTATACACTACTGGTTATATACTACTGGTTATATACTACTGGTTATATACTACTGGTTATATACTACTGGTTATATAATACTGGTTATATACTACTAGTTATACACTACTGGTTATATACTACTGGTTATATACTACTGGTTATACACGACTGGTTATATACTACTGGTTATATACTACTGGTTATATACTACTGGTTATATACTACTAGTTATACACTACTGGTTATATACTATACAGGAGAACTGGGCTTCATGTTTACATACCTATAGAGGTGAGATATACACTATACTATACACTACTCTATACTACTGGTTATGTACTACTGGTTATATACTACTAGACTACTATACACTACTGGTTATACACTACTGGTTATATACTACTGGTTATGTACTACTGGTTATATACTACTGTACACTACTGGTTATATACTACTGGTTTTATACTACTGGTTATATAATACTGGTTATATACTACTAGTTATACACTACTGGTTATATACTGCTGGTTATATACTACTGGTTATACACGACTGGCTATACACTACTGGTTATACACGACTGGTTATATACTACTGGTTATATACTACTGGCTATACACTACTGGTTATATACTACTGGTTATATACTACTGGTTATATACTACTGGTTATATACTACTGGTTATATACTACTGGTTAAACACTACTAGTCTATTATACACTACTGGTTATATACTACTAGTCTACTGTAAACTACTGGTTAAACACTACTAGTCTATTATATACTACTGGTCTACTATACACTACTGGTTAAACACTACTAGTCTATTATATACTACTGGTTATATACTACTGGTTATATACTACTGGTTATATACTACTGGTTATATACTACTAGTTATATACTACTGGTCTACTGTACACTACTGGTTAAACACTACTAGTCTATTATATACTACTAGTTATATACTACTGGTCTACTGTACACTACTGGTTAAACACTACTAGTCTATTATACACTACTGGTTATATACTACTGGTTATACACTACTGGTTATATACTACTGGTTATACACTACTGGTTATATACTACTGGTTATATACTACTGGTTAAACACTACTAGTCTATTATACACTACTGGTTATATACTACTGGTCTACTGTACACTACTGGTTATATACTACTAGTCTACTGTAAACTACTGGTTAAACACTACTAGTCTATTATATACTACTGGTTATATACTACTGGTTATATACTACTGGTTATATACTACTGGTTATATACTACTAGTTATATACTACTGGTCTACTGTACTCTACTGGTTATATACTACTGGTTATACACTACTAGTCTATTATATACTACTGGTTATATACTACTGGTTATATACTACTGGTTATATACTACTGGTTATATACTACTAGTTATATACTACTGGTCTACTGTACACTACTGGTTATATACTACTGGTTATACACTACTAGTCTATTATATACTACTGGTTATATACTACTGGTTATATACTACTGGTTATATACTACTGGTTATATACTACTAGTTATATACTACTGGTCTACTGTACACTACTGGTTAAACACTACTAGTCTATTATATACTACTGGTTATATACTACTGGTTATATACTACTGGTTATATACTACTGGTTATACACTACTAGTCTATTATATACTACTGGTTATATACTACTGGTTATATACTACTGGTTATATACTACTGGTTATATACTACTAGTTATATACTACTGGTCTACTGTACACTACTGGTTAAACACTACTAGTCTATTATATACTAATGGTTATATACTACTTGTCTACTGTACACTACTGGTTATATACTACTGGTCTACTGTACACTACTGGTTATATACTACTGGTCTACTGTACACTACTGGTTAAACACTACTGGTCTATTATATACTACTGGTTATATACTACTGGTTATATACCACTGGCTATACACTACTGGTTATATACTACTGGTTATATACTACTTGTCTACTGTACACTACTGGTTATATACTACTGGTCTACTGTACACTACTGGTTATATACTACTGGTCTACTGTACACTACTGGTTAAACACTACTAGTCTATTATATACTACTGGTTATATACTACTGGTTAAACACTACTAGTCTATTATACACTACTGGTTATATACTACTGGTTATACACTACTGGTTATATACTACTGGTTATACACTACTGGTTATATACTACTGGTTATACACTACTGGTTATACACTACTGGTTATACACTACTGGTTATACACTACTGGTTATACACTACTGGTTATATACTACTGGTCTACTGTACACTGCTGGTTATATACTACTAGTCTATTATACACTACTGGTTATACACTACTAGTCTATTATATACTACTGGTTATATACTACTGGTCTACTGTACACTACTGGTTAAACACTACTAGTCTATTATATACTACTGGTTATATACTACTGGTCTACTGTACACTACTGGTTAAACACTACTAGTCTATTATATACTACTGGTTATACTCTACTGGTTATACACTACTGGTTATATACTACTGGTCTACTGTACACTACTGGTTATATACTACTGGTTATATACTACTGGTCTACTGTACACTACTGGTTAAACACTACTAGTCTATTATACACTACTGGTTATATACTACTGGTCTACTTTACACTACTAGTTATACACTACTAGTCTACTATACACTACTGGTCTACTATACACTACTAGTCTACTATACACTACTGGTTATATACTACTGGTCTACTTTACACTACTAGTTATACACTACTAGTCTACTATACACTACTGGTCTACTATACACTACTAGTCTACTATACACTACTGGTCTACTATACACTACTAGTCTACTATACACTACTGGTCTACTATACACTACTAGTCTACTATACACTACTGGTCTACTATACACTACTGGTTATACACTACTGGTTATATACTACTGGTTATATACTACTGGTTATACACTACTGGTTATATACTACTGGTTATACACTACTGGTTATACACTACTGGTTATATACTACTGGTTATATACTACTGGTCTACTGTACACTACTGGTTATATACTACTGGTTATATACTACTGGTCTACTGTACACTACTGGTTATACACTACTGGTTATATACTACTGGTTATACACTACTGGTTATATACTACTGGTTATATACTACTGGTTATATACTACTGGTCTACTGTACACTACTGGTTAAACACTACTAGTCTACTGTACACTACTGGTTATATACTACTGGTCTACTGTACACTACTGGTTATATACTACTGGTTATATACTACTGGTCTACTGTACACTACTGGTTATATACTACTGGTTATATACTACTGGTCTACTGTACACTACTGGTTATACACTACTGGTTATATACTACTGGTTATACACTACTGGTTATATACTACTGGTTATATACTACTGGTTATATACTACTGGTCTACTGTACACTACTGGTTAAACACTACTAGTCTACTGTACACTACTGGTTATATACTACTGGTCTACTGTACACTACTGGTTAAACACTACTAGTCTATTATACACTACTGGTTATACACTACTGGTTATACACTACTGGTTATATACTACTAGACTACTATACACTACTGGTCTACTATACACTACTGGTCTACTATACACTACTGGTCTACTATACACTACTGGTCTACTATACACTACTGGTCTACTATACACTACTGGTTATATACTACTGGTTATATACTACTGGTTATATACTACTAGTTATACACTACTGGTCTACTATACACTACTGGTTAAACACTACTAGTCTACTATACACTACTGGTTATATACTACTGGTTATATACTACTGGTTATATACTACTAGTTATACACTACTGGTCTACTATACACTACTGGTCTACTATACACTACTGGTTATATACTACTAGTTATACACTACTGGTCTACTATACACTACTGGTCTACTATACACTACTGGTTAAACACTACTAGTCTACTATACACTACTGGTCTACTATACACTACTGGTTAAACACTACTAGTCTACTATACACTACTGGTCTACTATACACTACTGGTTAAACACTACTAGTCTACTATCACTACTGGTTTTATACTACTGGTCTACTCTATACTACTGTTTATATACTAATGGTTATATACTACTGGTCTACTCTATACTACTGTTTATATACTAATGGTTATATACTACTGGTTATACACTACTGGTTATATACTACTAGTTATATACTACTGGTTATATACTACTAGTTATATACTACTGGTTATATACTACTGGTCTACTATACACTACTGGTTATATACTACTGGTTATACACTACTGGTTATATACTACTAGTTATATACTACTGGTCTACTATACACTACTGGTTATATACTACTGGTTATACACTACTGGTCTACTATACACTACTGGTTAATCACTACTAGACTACCGTACACTGCTGGTTTTATACTACTGGTCTACTATATACTACTAGACTACTATACACTACTGGTTATACACTACTGGTTATACACTACTGGTTATATACTACTTGTCTACTATATACTACTACACTACTGGTTATATACTACTGGTTATATACTACTTGTCTACTATATACTACTACACTACTGGTTAATCACTACTAGAGTACCGTACACTGCTGGTTTTATACTACTGGTCTACTCTATACTACTGTTTATATACTACTGGTTATATACTACTGGTTATACACTACTGGTTATATACTACTGGTTATACACTACTGGTTATACACTACTGGTCTACTCTACACTACTGGTTATATACTACTGGTCTACTCTATACTACTGGTTATATACTACTGGTTATATACTACTAGTCTACTCTACACTACTGGTTATATACTACTGGTTATATACTACTGGTTAATCACTACTAGACTACCGTACACTGCTGGTTTTATACTACTGGTCTACTATATACTACTAGACTACTATACACTACTGGTTATATACTACTGGTTATATACTACTTGTCTACTATATACTACTAGACTACTATACACTACTGGTTATACACTACTAGTTATATACTACTTGTCTACTATATACTACTACACTGCTGGTTTTATACTACTGGTCTATTATATACTACTGTTTATATACTACTGGTTATATACTACTGGTTATATACTACTGGTCTACTATACACTACTGGTCTACTATACACTACTGGTCTACTATACACTACTGGTTAATCACTACTAGACTACCGTACACTGCTGGTTTTATACTACTGGTCTACTATATACTACTAGACTACTATACACTACTGGTTATATACTACTGGTTATACACTACTGGTCTACTATACACTACTGGTTAATCACTACTAGACTACCGTACACTGCTGGTTTTATACTACTGGTCTACTATATACTACTAGACTACTATACACTACTGGTTATACACTACTGGTTATATACTACTTGTCTACTATATACTACTACACTGCTGGTTTTATACTACTGGTCTATTATATACTACTGTTTATATACTACTGGTTATACACTACTGGTCTACTATACACTACTGGTTAATCACTACTAGACTACCGTACACTGCTGGTTTTATACTACTGGTCTACTATATACTACTAGACTACTATACACTACTGGTTATACACTACTGGTTATATACTACTTGTCTACTATATACTACTGGTTATATACTACTGGTCTACTATACACTACTGGTTATATACTACTGGTCTACTCTATACTACTGTTTATATACTACTAGTCTACTATCACTACTGGTTATATACTACTAGTTATACACTACTGGTCTACTATACACTACTGGTTATATACTACTGGTCTACTATACACTACTGGTTATATACTACTGGTCTACTCTATACTACTGTTTATATACTACTAGACTACTATACACTACTGGTTATATACTACTAGTTATACACTACTGATCTACTATACACTACTGGTTATATACTACTGGTCTACTCTATACTACTGTTTATATACTACTAGTCTACTATCACTACTGGTTATATACTACTGGTCTACTCTATACTACTGTTTATATACTACTAGTCTACTATCACTACTGGTTATATACTACTAGTTATACACTACTGGTTATATACTACTGGTCTACTCTATACTACTGTTTATATACTACTAGTCTACTATCACTACTGGTTATATACTACTAGTTATACACTACTGGTTATATACTACTGGTCTACTCTATACTACTGTTTATATACTACTAGTCTACTATCACTACTGGTTTGATACTACTGGTCTACTCTATACTACTGTTTATATACTACTGTTTATATACTAATGGTTATATACTACTGGTTATACACTACTGGTTATATACTACTAGTTATATACTACTGGTTATATACTACTGGTTATATACTACTGGTTATATACTACTGGTTATATACTACTAGTTATATACTACTGGTTATATACTACTGGTTATATACTACTAGTTATATACTACTGGTTATATACTACTAGTTATATACTACTGGTTATATACTACTGGTTATATACTACTGGTTATATACTACTGGTTATATACTACTGGTTATATACTACTGGTTATATACTACTGGTTATACACTACTGGTTATATACTACTGGTTATATACTACTGGTCTACTCTATACTACTGGTTATATACTACTAGTTATACACTACTGGTTATATACTACTGGTTATACACTACTGGTTATACACTACTGGTTATATACTACTGGTTATATACTACTGGTTATATACTACTGGTTATATACTACTGGTCTACTATATACTACTGGTTATATACTACTGGTTATATACTACTGGTCTACTCTATACTGCTGGTTATACACTACTAGTTATATACTACTGGTTATATACTACTGGTCTACTATATACTACTGGTTATATACTACTGGTTATACACTACTGGTTATATACTACTGGTTATACACTACTGGTTATATACTACTGGTTATATACTACTGGTCTACTCTATACTACTGGTTATATACTACTAGTTATACACTACTGGTTATATACTACTGGTTATATACTACTGGTTATACACTACTGGTTATATACTACTGGTTATATACTACTGGTCTACTATATACTACTGGTTATATACTACTGGTTATACACTACTGGTTATATACTACTGGTTATATACTACTGGTTATATACTACTGGTTATATACTACTGATCTACTCTATACTACTGGTTATATACTACTGGTTATACACTACTGGTTATATACTACTGGTTATATACTACTGGTTATACACTACTGGTTATACACTACTGGTTATACACTACTGGTTATACACTACTGGTTATATACTACTGGTTATATACTACTGGTCTACTATACACTACTGGTTATATACTACTGGTTATATACTACTGGTCTACTATATACTACTGGTTATATACTACTGGTTATACACTACTGGTTATATACTACTGGTTATACACTACTGGTTATATACTACTGGTTATATACTACTGGTCTACTCTATACTACTGGTTATATACTACTAGTTATACACTACTGGTTATATACTACTGGTTATATACTACTGGTTATACACTACTGGTTATATACTACTGGTTATATACTACTGGTCTACTATATACTACTGGTTATATACTACTGGTTATACACTACTGGTTATATACTACTGGTTATATACTACTGGTTATATACTACTGGTTATATACTACTGGTTATATACTACTGGTCTACTCTATACTACTGGTTATACACTACTGGTTATACACTACTGGTTATATACTACTGGTTATACACTACTGGTTATATACTACTGGTTATACACTACTGGTTATACACTACTGGTTATACACTACTGGTTATATACTACTGGTTATATACTACTGGTCTACTATACACTACTGGTTATATACTACTGGTTATATACTACTGGTTATATACTACTGGTTATACACTACTGGTTATACACTACTGGTCTACTATACACTACTGTTTATATACTACTGGTTATATACTACTGGTCTACTCTATACTACTGGTTATATACTACTAGTTATATACTACTGGTTATATACTACTGGTTATATACTACTGGTTATATACTACTGGTTATATACTACTAGTTATATACTACTGGTTATACACTACTGGTTATATACTACTGGTTATATACTACTGGTTATATACTACTGGTTATATACTACTGGTTATATACTACTAGTTATACACTACTGGTTATACACTACTGGTCTACTATACACTACTGGTTATATACTACTAGTTATATACTACTGGTTATACACTACTGGTCTACTATACACTACTGGTTATATACTACTAGTTATACTACTGGTCTACTATACACTACTGGTTATATACTACTAGTTATATACTACTGGTTATACACTACTGGTTATATACTACTGGTTATATACTACTGGTTATACACTACTGGTTATATACTACTGGTTATACACTACTGGTTATACACTACTGGTTATATACTACTAGTTATATACTACTGGTTATACACTACTGGTTATATACTACTGGTTATATACTACTGGTTATACACTACTGGTTATATACTACTGGTTATACACTACTGGTTAAACACTACTAGACTACCGTACACTGCTGGTTATATACGACTAGTCTACTATATACTACTAGACTACTAGACACTACTGGTTATACACTACTGGTTATATACTACTTGTCTACTAGACACTACTGGTTATACACTACTGGTTATATACTACTGGTTATATACTACTGGTTATATACTACTTGTCTACTAGACACTACTGGTTATACACTGCTGGTTATATACGACTAGTCTACTAGACACTACTGGTTATACACTACTGGTTATATACTACTAGACTACTAGACACTACTGGTTATACACTACTGGTTATATACTACTTGTCTACTAGACACTACTGGTTATACACTGCTGGTTATATACGACTAGTCTACTATATACTACTAGACTACTAGACACTACTGGTTATACACTACTGGTTATATACTACTAGACTACTATACACTACTGGTTATATACTACTTGTCTACTATACACTACTGGTTATACACTACTGGTTATATACTACTGGTTATATACTACTAGTTATATACTACTTGTCTATTATATACTACTGGTTATATACTACTGGTTATATACTACTTGTCTACTATATACTACTACACTACTGGTTAATCACTACTAGAGTACCGTACACTGCTGGTTTTATACTACTGGTCTTACACTACTGGTTATATACTACTGGTTATATACTACTGGTTATATACTACTAGTCTATATATACTACTGGTTATATACTACTAGTTATATACTACTAGTCTATATACACAACTGGTTTGTGTCTGAACACAATCACATGCTGTATGTGCTTCATCAGTAAAATAAGATGTGTGTTTGATGGGACATTTTGTTATCACACAGTGTTATTGATACATTCTCTCTCTCTCTCTCTCTCTCTCTCCTTCTCTCTCTCTCTCTCTCTCTCTCTCCTCTTCTCTCGCTCTCCTTCTCTCTCTCTCCTCTCGCTCTCCTTCTCTCTCTCTCCTTCTCTCTCTCCTTCTCTCTCCCCCTCCCTCCCTCTCTCTCTCTCCATTTCTCTCCTCTCTCCATTTCTCTCTCTCTTTCTCTCCTTCTCTCCCTCCCACCTCCCTCTCTCTCCCCTCCCTCCCTCCCTCCCTCCCTCCCTCCCTCCCTCCCTCCCTCCCTCCCTCCCTCCCCTTCTCTCTCTCAATTTCTCTCCTCTCCCCCTCTCTCTTTCTCCTCTGTCTCCCTTTCCCCTCTCTTTCTCCCCTTCTCTCTTTCCCCTCTCATCTCCCCTCTCTCCCTCTCTCTCCCCTCTCTCTCTCTCTCTCTCTCTCCCCTTCTCTCTCTCTGTTACTGGAATTAAATTGCTCTATGTTTTAATACCCAATTAAAATTAAACACTGTCAATTCATAAGGATTTGTAAGACCCTTATTCTATAATAATGGACAGAGCCCAGTCTTAAAGTCAATCAGCAGAGTTTATTCACGAGAGTACTGAACACGATACAGTTTACCACAGGTTATAAACTGAAAATGACGTCATTAGTTCCAGTACCAACTGGTACAAAGGCAGTATCTCAAGCCTTCCCACATCGTCTCCCTACCAATTTAATATAAGTCATGAGCCAAGGTCTTCTTGCGTAGATAAGCATTCTAGCCAGTCTGAAGATATCGTTCATTCATTTCTACCAAGGAACAGACAGTCATTGTTCTAACTCTTGCCCACATTTACACACATTATATTCAGCACTGGGATCAAGAAAGAAAACTCATACATATACAGCAACATAATAGTATTCTGATTAGTACATATACAGTAACATAATAGTATTCGGATTAGTACATATGCAGTAACATAATAGTATTCTGATTAGTCAGTCCTGATTGAAATGTATACATAATTAGTCATCATTGATAAAAATTCCCTTAACACTCTCTCTCCCCTCTCACTCTCTCTCTCTCTCTATCTCTCTCTCTCCCTCTCCCCTTCTCTCTCTCTCTCCCCCTCTCTTTCCCCTCTCTCCCCTCTCTCTCTCTCTCCCCCTCCCTCTCTCCCTCTCTCCCCCTCGTCTCCTCCAGTATGCGCTCCATGTCTACAACGAGGTGATGTCAGTGGGCCAGAAGTATGGGATCCGTAACGCTGGGTACTACGCCCTGCGTTCTCTCCGAATAGAGAAGTTCTTTGCCTTCTGGGGTCAGGACCTGGATCCTTTCACCACTCCCCTGGAGTGTGGACGGGAGTTCAGGGTCAAGTTTGACACGGTACGACCCACGGACCCCAATATTTAGTTTGGTCTGAACAGGTCCTTAGTCCTGTACTGTGTTACTGATGAGGTCTGGTTGATGTTTGGTCTTATCCCCTCCTCCTCTCTCTGTACCCCATCCTCCTCTCTCTGTACCCCCTCCTCCTCTCTCTGTCCCCTCCTCCTCCTCTCTCTGTCCCCTCCTCCTCCTCTCTCTGTCCCCTCCTCCTCCTCCTCTCTCTCTGTCCCCTCCTCCTCCTCCTCTCTCTCTGTCCCCTCCTCCTCTCTCTGTCCCCTCCTCCTCTCTCTGTCCCCTCCTCCTCTCTCTGTCCCCTCCTCTTCTCTCTGTCCCCTCCTCCTCTCTCTGTCCCCTCCTCCTCTCTCTGTCCCCTCCTCCTCTCTCTGTCCCCTCCTCCTCCTCCTCTCTCTGTCCCCTCCTCCTCCTCCTCTCTCTGTCCCCTCCTCTCTCTGTCTCCCTGTCTCCTCCTCCTCTCTGTCCCCTCCTCCAGGACATAGACTTCCTGGGTCGAGCGTCTCTGCTGCATCAGCGTCAGGAGGGGGTGAGTCGTCGCTTCATCATGTTGGTCCTGGAGGATCATGACACAGAGCTGGACCTGTGGCCCTGGTGGGGAGAACCTATCTACAGGTTAGACAAGCCTCTGAACCCCTAAACTGCCCTAGCTTCTGAACCCCTGAACTGCCCTAGACTCTGAACCCCTAAACTGCCCTAGCCTCTGAACCCCTAAACTGCCCTAGCTTCTGAACCCCTAAACTGCCCTAGCTTCTGAACCCCTAAACTGCCCTAGCCTCTGAACCCCTAAACTGCCCTAGCCTCTGAACTGCCCTAGCCTCTGAACCCCTAAACTGCCCTAGCCTCTGAACTGCCCTAGCCTCTGAACCCCTAAACTGCCCTAGCCTCTGAACCCCTAAACTGCCCTAGCCTCTGAACCCCTAAACTGCCCTAGCCTCTGAACCCCTAAACTGCCCTAGCCTCTGAACCCCTAAACTTCCCTAGTCTCTGAACCCCTAAACTGCCCTAGCCTCTGAACTGCCCTAGCCTCTGAACCCCTAAACTGCCCTAGCCTCTGAACCCCTAAACTGCCCTAGCCTCTGAACCCCTAAACTTCCCTAGTCTCTGAACCCCTAAACTGCCCTAGCCTCTGAACTGCCCTAGCCTCTGAACCCCTAAACTGCCCTAGCCTCTGAACCCCTAAACTGCCTTACACACACACAGTCTGGATGAAGAGGCTATCAGAGGGTTACAGGATCAATAATATTTTATTTTCAGCATCTAATGCTCTCTGTCTCGTCTCTTTCTTTCTGTCTCTCTCTCTGTCACTCTCTTTCGCTCTCTCTCTCTCTCTCTTTCTCGGCCTCTGTCATCTCGTCTATCTTTCTCTCTCTGTCGCTCTGTCTCTCTGTCTCTCTCTTTCTCTGTCTCTTTCTCTCTCTGTCTCTTTCTCTATGTCTCTCTGTCTCATCTGTCTGTCTCGTCTCTCTGTCTCTTCAGGAATGGGGAGCTGTGTGGTACCACCACCTCCTCTGCCTACTCCTACACCCTGGAGAGACACGTGTGTCTGGGCTTTGTCTCGCCGCCCTCCCTGGACGGCTCCCCTGCCGCGGTGACCCCAGACTTCATCAACAGGGGAGATTACGAGG
Source organism: Oncorhynchus mykiss (assembly GCF_013265735.2). Lineage (NCBI taxonomy): Eukaryota > Metazoa > Chordata > Actinopteri > Salmoniformes > Salmonidae > Oncorhynchus > Oncorhynchus mykiss. Next base: position 100,793,525 of record NC_048570.1, on the reverse strand, counting down.
TGGATATAGCAGGACAGAGATACCCAGCCAAGGCGAAGCTGTACCCCTTCAGCTCTCTGTTCGCCCAGCAGAGACGACGCAAAGATGAGATGGAGCTCAGTAACTTTCAGGGCAAATGAGGAGGAGGAGGAGGAAGGAATGTAGGATCTAAGAAGAGGGGTCTGAGTGAAGGGTGAACTCTCCAGACATGACCCTTTAACCTTTCTCTCGCTCCACCCTTCTGGTGCCGACCTGTTCTCAGCCTCTCGCTCCACCCTTCTGGTGCCGACCTGTTCTCAGCCTCTCGCTCCACCCTTCTGGTGCCGATCTGTTCTCTGTCTCTCGCTCCACCCTTCTGGTGTCGATCTGTTCTCTGCCTCTCGCTCCCACGCTGAAGGGGCGTACCGTTTAACGCACAATCAATCCCCTGCCCCCGCATCCCTCTCTCCTCTTCTCTTTCATAGTGCAATATCTACAAGACACCAAAAACTCCAGAGTTGTCTGTCTGTCAGGACTGCCTCCCAAGGTCCAGAGTTGTCTGTCTGTCAGGACTGCCCCCCCTCCCAAGGTCCAGAGTTGTCTGTCTGTCAGGACTGCCCCCCCATGTCCAGTTTTGTCTGTCTGGACTGCCTCTCAGTGCGTCCCTCCCTCTACATATCACGTGATAACCATATATTAACTCTATATCTGAACCTTTTAAAGTCCTGCGGTCTGAGTGAGTACGGTGGGGAGGACAGTAGTGGTTATCTGAGGGGGGTGGCGTGACGGAGAAGGGAACAGCCATGTTAAATTCCCTCTTATTGGTGGAAACCCGCTGCCCTGTCCAATGGGAGGCCTCGTGGTTGGTGGGTGATTTCCTATCGATCTCCCTCTGGATGGATGTCTGTGTAAAGAAAGGACAAATGTTCAAAATAAATGTATTTTTGTATATGAGTGAAGTTGTAAATATGTTGAAGTAGCACAGATTTGATGAGTTGTACCATGTTTATCAGACTGAAACACTTTGTACAGAATAAAACTATCCAACTATGATATGGTCCCACATCTGTTTGGTCGCGCCCCTTGCCCCTGCGCCCCTTGCCCCTGCGCCCCTTCGCCCCGCGCCCCTTCCCCCCTGCGCCCTCCCCCCCCTGCGCCCTTCCCCTATACCCGCGTTATACTTCTGGGTCATATTTAAATGGTTTATACCCTCGTTATCCTTCTGGGTCATATTTAAATGGTTTATACCCGCGTTATCCTTCTGGGTCATATTTAAATGGTTTAAACCCTCGTTATCCTTCTGGGTCATATTTAAATGGTTTATACCCTCGTTATCCTTCTGGGTCATATTTAAATGGTTTATACCCTCGTTATCCTTCTGGGTCATATTTAAATGGTTTATACCCTCGTTATCCTTCTGGGTCATATTTAAATGGTTTATACCCTCGTTATCCTTCTGGTTCATATTTAAATGGTTTATACCCTCGTTATCCTTCTGGGTCATATTTAAACGGTTCTGTCAGAGAGGATGTCAGCGAGACTGTAAAACCCATCTATCTATATCCCGTCTAATTGGTTGTGTTGATTCTGAAATGGTGTTTCTTTACGGTCAGTAATGCTTTGTTGTCCAATATTTCATGTTCTAGTACATTTCATTAGGATGGGCTCCCTGAGGTCAGACGTCTGTTTGATCACAATACAGGAGACTCACCTGCTCTGAGGAGGGGAGAGAGATACAGGTTACTAACACAATACAGGAGACTCACCTGCTCTGAGGAGTGGAGAGAGATACAGGTTACTAACACAATACAGGAGACTCACCTGCTCTGAGGAGTGGAGAGAGATACCAGTAACTGACACACAATACAGGAGACTCACCTGCTCTGAGGAGGGGAGAGAGATACCAGTAACTGACACACAATACAGGAGACTCACCTGCTCTGAGGAGGGGAGAGAGATACCAGTAACTGACACACAATACAGGAGACTCACCTGCTCTGAGGAGGGGAGAGAGATACCAGTAACTGACACACAATACAGGAGACTCACCTGCTCTGAGGAGGGGAGAGAGATACCAGTAACTGACACACAATACAGGAGACTCACCTGCTCTGAGGAGTGGAGAGAGATACAGGTAACTGACACACAATACAGGAGACTCACCTGCTCTGAGGAGGGGAGAGAGATACAGGTATCTGACACAATACAGGAGACTCACCTGCTCTGAGGAGTGAGGAGATACCAGTAACTGACACACAATACAGGAGACTAACCTGCTCTGAGGAGGGGAGAGAGATACAGGTATCTGACACACAATACAGGAGACTCACCTGCTCTGAGGAGTGGAGAGAGATACAGGTAACTGACACACAATACAGGAGACTCACCTGCTCTGAGGAGTGGAGAGAGATACCAGTAACTGACACACAATACAGGACTCACCTGCTCTGAGGAGTAGCTGTAATCTAATCTTTGTTTTATTTTCCTGACAGATATAATCCAATCTTTATTTTATTTTCCTGACAGATATAATCCAATCTTTATTTTATTTTCCTGACAGATATAATCTGTTGTTCTGAAATCTCAAAGTATTGAAACTCTGATTTTAAATGCAGAAATGGTTTTACATTTTTACATCTTATTATGTGTAGTTTATTACCTAAAAAATGTCAAGATCTGGGCCTCTGATATTTTGTATTGTACCTGAGACCGAGTTAACTGATAAAACCCTGGACTCTAATGTTGCTATGGGTGGTTACAATGTGTTTAGGGCTGGTAGGAAAGGTAACGGTGGTGGTGTTTCTATGGATGGTTACAATGTGTTTAGGGCTGGTAGGAAAGGCAACAGTGGTGGTGTTACTATGGATGGTTACAATGTGTTTAGGGCTGGTAGGAAAGGCAACGGTGGTGGTGTTTCTATGGATGGTTACAATGTGTTTAGGGCTGGTAGGAAAGGCAACGGTGGTGGTGTTTCTATGGATGGTTACAATGTGTTTAGGGCTGGTAGGAAAGGCAACAGTGGTGGTGTTTCTATGGATGGTTACAATGTGTTTAGGGCTGGTAGGAAAGGCAACGGTGGTGGTGTTGCTATTTACACAAGGAATCTTCTTTCTGTGTCTCTGTTAAAGGCCACCTCCAGTCCTAAACTATTATACTTGTTGGCTTTAAGTCTTCAGTTGTGTTCAAAGTCAAGAATAACAGTTATAGGAATCTACCGTCTACCTTCCGCCAAGAAGTGTGTACTAAACAAACTCCCTGATTTAATTGGCATTTTTATTACCCCAGAGGTGTTGATGGCTGGATATTTTAATCTTGCAGGGATGCTGGAAGCTGACTGTCTACATAACTGTTGTACTAATCTAAATTTGACCCAGCTGATTACAAAGCCCACTCGTCCAAACTTAAAGGACTCTATGAAATCGACTTTGATTGACCTCATATTTACAAATACTCCAGAGTAATATTCTGGGGTATTTGCTGTGGATATTAGTGACCGCTGTCCCATTGTTTGTGTCAGGGATATCCAGATGCCTCGAGCCTAGCCTCATTTTATCAACGAGAGACATTTTAAACATTTCAACGAACTGGCCTTTTATTGGTGACCTTTATTTTGGTGACTTTGATCGTATTGCTTCTGTACCTGACCCAGAGTGGGCTCTGAACCACGTCTCATGTTTTACATTGTATTGCTTCTGTACCTGACCCAGAGTGGGCTCTGAACCACGTCTCATGTTTTACATTGTATTGTAGATAAACATGTTCCCTTAGAATTAATAGAATTAAAAGTAGGTCTTGCCCTTGGTTCAGTCCAGAGCTATCTGAAGTCATGCACATCAGGGATGCTGCCTGGGCCAAAGCTAGATTCCCAGACTGGCAGTCTTTCAGGAAGTTGAGAAATCCGTGTAAAATAAGTTTTAAAAAGCTAAATCCATTATGCCAATACACTATCTGAATGTACAGGGAACTCAGCTACATTTTGGGAAGCTGTTAAAATCCCTGAAGGGATGTATCTCTTCTTCTCTCCCTCAATAAATTAATTCATTTAGATTCCCTGGCCCTATTACTGACAACATGGATATCATTAATGGGTTTAAACCACCATTATCTCTGAATGTATATCAAAGGCAGCTTGGTGAAAATCTATTGAATGATAGTGAAAATACATTAATTCATTTAGATTCCCTGGCCCTATTACTGACAACATGGATATCATTAATGGGTTTAAATCACCTTTATCTCTGAATGTATATCAAAGGCAGCTTGGTGGAAATCTATTGAATGATAGTGAAAATACATTAATTCATTTAGATTCCCTGGCCCTATTACTGACAACATGGATATCATTAATGGGTTTAAACCACCATTATCTCTGAATGTATATCAAAGGCAGCTTGGTGGAAATCTATTGAATGATAGTGAAAATACATTAATTCATTTAGATTCCCTGGCCCTATTACTGACAACATGGATATCATTAATGGGTTTAAACCACCATTATCTCTGAATGTATATCAAAGGCAGCTTGGTGGAAATCTATTGAATGATAGTGAAAATACATTAATTCATTTAGATTCCCTGGCCCTATTACTGACAACATGGATATCATTAATGGGTTTAAATCACCTTTATCTCTGAATGTATATCAAAGGCAGCTTGGTGGAAATCTATTGAATGATAGTGAAAATACATTAATTCATTTAGATTCCCTGGCCCTATTACTGACAACATGGATATCATTAATGGGTTTAAATCACCATTATCTCTGCAGCCTTTATCTCTGAATGTATATCAAAGGCAGCTTGGTGAAAATGCTGGTCAGGAGTTTTCCTTTTTTCTGAAATTCAGAGATAAAGAAGTCCTGGATGCTTTGTTAACGCTAGACATGATAACATCCCCTGATCATTTGGAGCCTGGTCGTGCTGAAGTGTGCATCACCTCTTATTGCCGTCTCAGTAGCCCACATTTTTTTATTTAACGTTGTTAACAGGACGTTTTCCAAAAGCAAGGAAATCTGCATATGTGCTGCCATTCCATCAGCCCACATTGAGCTGGTTAGGGTTAGGGTTAGTGAGCATTGAGCTGGTTAGGGTTAGGGTTAGTGAGCATTGAGCTGGTTTCCCAATATCAGTACCTGGGAGTCTGGATTGATGACCAGTGTGAGCCCACATTGAGCTGGTTTCCCAATATCAGTACCTGGGAGTCTGGATTGATGACAAGTGTGAGCCCACATTGAGCTGGTTTCCCCAATATCAGTACCTGGGAGTCTGGATTGATGACAAGTGTGAGCCCACATTGAGCTTGTTTCTCAATATAAGTACCTGGGAGTCTGGATTGATGACAAGTGTGAGCCCACATTGAGCTTGTTTCCCAATATAAGTACCTGGGAGTCTGGATTGATGACAAGTGTGAGCCCACATTGAGCTTGTTTCTCAATATAAGTACCTGGGAGTCTGGATTGATGACAAGTGTGAGCCCACATTGAGCTTGTTTCTCAATATAAGTACCTGGGAGTCTGGATTGATGACAAGTGTGAGCCCACATTGAGCTTGTTTCTCACTATAAGTACCTGGGAGTCTGGATTGATGACAAGTGTGAGCCCACATTGAGCTTGTTTCTCAATATAAGTACCTGGGAGTCTGGTTGATGACAAGTTGTCCTTTGAGCTGATATAAAACATCTGACTAAGAAGCTATCCGTACAGCGCCCCCTATTCCGTACAGCGCCCCCTATTCCGTACAGCGCCCCCTATTCCGTACAGCGCCCCCTATTCCGTACAGCGCCCACTATTCCGTACAGCGCCCCCTATTCCGTACAGCGCCCCCTATTCCGTACAGCGCCCCCTATTCCGTACAGCGCCCACTATTCCGTACAGCGCCCCCTATTACATACTGTATACCACTGGTGGGAGTGACCAAAGCACCAACGCCGTTTATCAAACTCCAGGTGTTTATATTAGTTGAATAACATGATAAGAGCTCTTTGACCAGTTGGATAACATGATAAGAGCTCTTTGGCCAGTCAGACCAGTTGGATAACATGATAAGAGCTCTTTGGCCAGTTGAATAACATGGTAATAGAGCTCTTTGACCAGTTGGATAACATGATAAGAGCTCTTTGGCCAGTTGAATAACATGGTAATAGAGCTCTTTGGCCAGTCAGATAACATGATAATAGAGCTCTTTGACCAGTCAGACCAGTTGGATAACATGATAAGAGCTCTTTGGCCAGTTGGATAACATGGTAATAGAGCTCTTTGGCCAGTCCGATAACATGGTAATAGAGCTCTTTGGCCAGTCAGACCAGTTGGAGAACATGATAAGAGCTCTTTGGCCAGTCATACCAGTTGGATAACATGGTAATAAAGCTCTTTGACCAGTCAGACCAGTTGGATAACATGATAATAGATCTCTTTGGCTAGTCAGACCAGTTGGATAACATGGTAATAGACCTCCCGATCACTAGGCTTCAGTAGCAGAGATGTTCTGTTACCTACTGTACAGACACTAGGCTACAGTAGCAGAGATGTTCTGTTACCTACTGTACAGACACTAGGCTACAGTAGCAGAGATGTTCTGTTACCTACTGTACAGACACTAGGCTACAGTAGCAGAGATGTTCTGTTACCTACTGTACAGACACTAGGCTACAGTAGCAGAGATGTTCTGTTACCTACTGTACAGACACTAGGCTACAGTAGCAGAGATGTTCTGTTACCTACTGTAGACACTAGACTACAGTAGCAGAGATGTTCTGTTACCTGCAGCTCAGACACTAGGCTACAGTAGCAGAGATGTTCTGTTACCTACTGTACAGACACTAGGCTACAGTAGCAGAGATGTTCTGTTACCTACTGTAGACACTAGACTACAGTAGCAGAGATGTTCGGTTACCTGCAGCTCACAGACACTAGACTACAGTAGCAGAGATATTCTGTTACCTACTGTAGACACTATAGACTACAGTAGCAGAGATGTTCGGTTACCTGCAGCTCACAGACACTAGGCTACAGTAGCAGAGATGTTCTGTTACCTACTGTACAGACACTAGGCTACAGTAGCAGAGATGTTCTGTTACCTACTGTACAGACACTAGGCTACAGTAGCAGAGATGTTCTATTTGACCCCTCCTATCAGTACACCTTGATGGAACCAGGAAGTTAGCAACGTTTGACCCCTCCTATCAGTACACCTTGATGGAACCAGGAAGTCAGCAACGTTTGACTAGTTTCTGTATAACTGCATGTTTTGGTTGTTCACCTCATGTTAGTTAAACCTGCTGGACTGATCTGACCAGGTTCTCTCCTGCTGGACTGATCTGACCAGGTTCTCTCCTGATGGACTGATCTGACCAGGTTCTCTCCTGCTGGAAGCCTTGTATTTATAAACACATGTTGTACAGGGGTTTGGGTGTATATGGATTTAATAAACAATCGATGAATCATTTTCTATCTGTTACTAGATGTGCTGGTCCATGCATTCAGGTTCAGCCAGTTCCCCCAGACACAGATTAAGACCTGGACTGAAGATTCTACATTGAACTTGTTTTTCAGTCCAGGGATGAATCTGTGTCTGGGAAACAGGCCCTGAATGTTTTAAACATTTCTGCAAGTACAAGTATTTTCCAAAATGCTTAAATACCAGTAAAAAAATAGTCTTCATACAACAACATTAAGCATGTTTACAAGACAGATGGCTGGACCCCTGCAGTCCATGATGGTACGGTCCTGTTCATATTCTTCGAGCCTTGCGAGGGCGACAACCATTGTGTGGTACGGGGGTGTTGTCTGTGATGGACACAACCTCCAATCCTCCCATGGTCAGACCCTTGATGGCAGACTGCACACAGAGAGAAATGCATCAGAACCGAGTCAAATGACTTTTCCTCATCTCTACAAGATTCTGACAGATTCAAAACCAGATGTTTAATTAACCAGGTAAATTGACTGAGAACACATTCTAATTTGGGATACAGGGTGGTCTGCTGCTGGTTAAAACAGTGGGATACAGGGTGGTCTGCGGCTAGTTAACACAGTGGGATACAGGGTGGTCTGCTGCTGGTTAACACAGTGGGATACAGGGTGGTCTGCTGCTGGTTAAAACAGTGGGATACAGGGTGGTCTGCTGCTGGTTAAAACAGTGGGATACAGGGTGGTCTGCTGCTGGTTAACACAGTAGGATACAGGGTGGTCTGCTGCTGGTTAAAGCCAGTGGGATGCAGGGTGGTCTGCTGCTGGTTAAAGCCAGCAGTGGGATACAGCGTGGTCTGCTGCTGGTTAAAGCCAGCAGTAGGATACAGGGTGGTCTGCTGCTGGTTAAAGCCAGCAGTGGGATACAGGGTGGTCTGCTGCTGGTTAAAGCCAGGGTGGTCTGCTGCTGGTTAACACAGTGGGATACAGGGTGGTCTGCTGCTGGTTAACGCCAGAAGTGGGATACAGGGTGGTCTGCTGCTGGTTAAAGCCAGCAGTGGGATACAGGGTGGTCTGCTGCTGGTTAAAGCCAGCAGTGGGATACAGGGTGGTCTGCTGCTGGTTAAAGCCAGGGTGGTCTGCTGCTGGTTAAAGCCAGCAGTGGGATACAGGGTGGTCTGCTGCTGGTTAAAGCCAGCAGTGGGATACAGGGTGGTCTACTGCTGGTTAAAGCCAGCAGTGGGATACAGGGTGGTCTGCTGCTGGTTAAAGCCAGCAGTGGGATACAGGGTGGTCTGCTGCTGGTTAAAGCCAGCAGTGGGATGCAGGGTGGTCTGCTGCTGGTTAAAGCCAGCAGTGGGATACAGGGTGGTCTGCTGCTGGTTAAAGCCAGCAGTGGGATACAGGGTGGTCTGCTGCTGGTTAACACAGTGGGATGCAGGGTGGTCTGCTGCTGGTTAAAGCCAGCAGTGGGATACAGGGTGGTCTGCTGCTGGTTAACACAGTGGGATGCAGGGTGGTCTGCTGCTGGTTAAAGCCAGCAGTGGGATACAGGGTGGTCTGCTGCTGGTTAAAGCCAGCAGTGGGATGCAGGGTGGTCTGCTGCTGGTTAAAGCCAGCAGTGGGATACAGGGTGGTCTGCTGCTGGTTAAAGCCAGCAGTGGGATACAGGGTGGTCTGCTGCTGGTTAACCCAGTGGGATACAGGGTGGTCTGATGCTGGTTAAAGCCAGCAGTGGGATACAGGGTGGTCTGCTGCTGGTTAACACAGTGGGATGCAGGGTGGTCTGCTGCTGGTTAAAACAGTGGGATACAGGGTGGTCTGCTGCTGGTTAAAGCCAACAGTGGGATACAGGGTGGTCTGCTGCTGGTTAACGCCTGCAGTGGGATACAGGGTGGTCTGCTGCTGGTTAAAGCCAGCAGTGGGATACAGGGTGGTCTGCTGCTGGTTAAAGCCAACAGTGGGATACAGGGTGGTCTGCTGCTGGTCAAACTGCTGGGATAACGTCAGAGTGGGGGGAGATGCATCATGTGAACACTGTTTATCTCTACGGTATGAATTCTGCAATTCATCAAAAAAGGTTCTCACCAGGCGTCCAGGACCCAGACCTTTCACCAACACGCGGACAAACGTCACCCCCACCGCTGTGGCCTTCTGCCCAGGAGAAGAAGAATACAGGACCATTCATCAGGAAACACAAATTCATCTTTTTGCCAGTTTGTTTTAGGCTCTAGTGCCATCTAGTGGAGAACAGATGTCTCTGTCGTCTGTAGCAGCCAGACTACAACTATTAACTATACGTCTACTTGATCTATATTTTCCATGTGGTCTCATCTCACCGCTGCAGCTGAGATGCCTGCTGTCTGAGCAGCGATGGGAGTGGACTTCTTGACGTTCTTGAACCCCTCGGTTCCACACGATGTTCTGACCATGAACTGGCCCTCACAGTCTGTCACCTGGACATGTGTACTGGAGGGGGACACGTTAAAATATCAGCTGTTCACATCAGTCTGTCAGCTGGACATTAAAATATATCAGTTATTCACATCACTGTCTGTCAGCTTACTTGTTATATGTGGCTTTGATATGTGCTATTGGCAACTCCTCGTACTTCTTCCCAGCCCATCTCAGCACACTGTCCTGGCCAGGCATCGGGGGGAGGTGACTTAGAGAGGAGGAAGAAACATGGGCAAACTGTTGGAAACGTGACAATATTGAGCAAAGACTGTTGTCAACACGTCTCGGTGAAACATATGACTAGTTTGAATGTCCCGTTGGTAGGAGTCTTAAATCGTAGATCGGCCAGTTTGTTTTCCAATGAGCACGTTGGCCAATAATACAGAGGGGAGTCGTGGTTTATAATACGGAGGGGAGTCGTGGTTTATAATACGGAGGGGAGTCGTGGTTTACCAACTCGTCTACGAATTCTTAGAATGCACCCCGCCCTCCTCCCCCTTTTCCTCCTTCCCCTTTTCTTCACGCTGATGACGGGGATTTGGGCCTCGTCTTGACAAAGCAGTATATCATTTGCTTCGAACTCATTAAATAAAAAAAAACTCTGCGTCCAGTTCGAGGTGAGTAATCGCTGTTCAGATGACCAGGAGCTCTTTTTGGTCATAAGAGACGGTAGCAGCAACATTATGTACACAATAAGTTACAAACAATGTGAATAAAATAAATAGCCCAGTTGGTTAGGAGCCTGTAAAACGGCAGCCATCACCTCCAGCACCATAACTATACCTCAACTGGTAAACACGTTGAGGAAACTAAATGACTTGGTGTTGCCTTAGAGTGTAAACTGTCATGGTAAAAACATATTGATTCAATGGTTGTAAAGATGGGGAGATGTGTCTGCTTTTCTGACACCACCCTCCAAAAAGCAAGTCCTGCAGGCTCTAGTTTGATCTTATTGTGAGTGTTGTCCAGTCATATGGTCAAGTCCTGCAGGCTCTAGTTCGATCTTAGCTTGATTATTGTCCAGTCATATGGTCAGGTGCAACAAAGAAGGACCTAGTTAAGCTGCAGCTGGCCCAGAACAGAGCGACACGTCTTGTCATCAGAAGGCTAAGATCAATACAGTCTCTCTGGGCTGGAAGTAGAGGAGAGACTGATTGCAACATTATAAGAAACAGTCGTTAAATACCAAATTGTTTGCACAGTCAACTTACACAAATCTCTGACACACACACACTTACCCCGCCAGACATGCCACCAGGGGTCTTTTCACAGTCCCCAAATCCAGAACAACTTCCAGAAAGTGGACAGTATTACATAGAGCCATGATTACATTGAGCTCCCATCTGAGATCCCTCAAGTGAACAGCAAACCGGGTTTAAAAAATCCTAAAGCAACACCTCACCTCACCTCACGGCACAACGCCTCTCCCCTATTTGACCTGGATATTGTGTGGGTACTGATATACAGGGATCCTATTAAAATACCCCAGATACCCAATAAGTCATTGGACAAAGGTGTCTTCTGTACGACGCTCGGGCTGAACATTAACAGGCATCGCTTGCAGTACGGTTTTGGAGGCATATGGACCTTATCTTTCAAATCAGAGAGAAATCTTTTTTTTTTTTTACTAAAAGGTTAAAATTACAACACATCTTTATAGGGTTAGTGTTCCCACAAGGCCATATCTCCATGGTTCATTGCTTGTTTACGAAGACCGATGGAACTACCTGTGTTAATTAGCTATCTAGCATGCTCTGTACACCTGTGTCAGCGAAACTCAGGAAGTGGAGCTGAATTTTATAGTTTTGCTGGATGGATCTGGGCAAAATGGACTATTTTATTTTGAAGGATTGTTTCTCGCTGATGACACAGAGTTGGGATTGTAGCTCACATGAGCCAGTTGTGAGCGAAGCGAATGGCTGAGAGCTGTAGGGAAAAGGCAGAATGGCTGAGAGCTGTAGGCAGAATGGCTGAGAGCTGTAGGCAGAATGGCTGAGAGCTGTAGGCAGAATGGCTGAGAGCTGTAGGCAGAATGGCTGAGAGCTGTAGGGAGAATGCCACCTAGAGTCTGAGAGCTGTAGGGAGAAGGCAGAATACCACCTAGTCAGAGCTAGTGTTACCTGAAGTCTTTGGATATTTTCCCAGGTGTGGCTGAGACACTGGCATCCTCTTGCAACCTGACAGCACTGGAGGACACTGCTCTCTGCAGACCGCCGGTTCCACAACTACAACAGAGAATAAACCAATCAGCACACTGCTCTCTGCAGACCGCTGGTTCCACAACTATAACAGAGAATAAACCAATCAGCACACTGCAGACCACTGGTTCTACAACTATAACAGAGAATAAACCAATCAGCACACTGCTCTCTGCAGACCGCAAATCAACTGGTTCATGTTGAGACAGTCCAGTAACTGCCCAGATCATCTAGTGAACAGGAATATAAACACCACATGTGAAGGTGTTGGTTTCATGAGCTGAAATAAACAATCCCAGAAAAAGCTTATTTCTCTCGAATGATTTACACAAATGTGTTTTTATGTCCCTGTTATTGAGCATTTCTCCTTTGCCAAGATAATCCATACACCTGACAGGTGTGGCATATCAAGAAGCTTTTTGAGTTGGAGGCGTGCGTGGCCACACAGTCATGGGTGAACAAGGAGTACAGGAGGGGGCTGAGCACCCACCCTTGTGGGGCCCCTGTGTTGAGGATCAGCGAAGTGGAGGTGTTGTTTCCTATCTTCACCACCTGGGGGCGGACCATCAGAAAGTCCAGGACCCAGTTGCACAGGGAGGGGTTGAGACCCAGGGCCTTGAGCTTAATAATGATGAATTTGGAAGGTACTGAGCTGTAGTCAAAGAACAGCATTCTTACATGGATGGGATAGGAGGGTGATTGCACTTCACAACCAGCCATGATTGGGATTCCCATAGGGCGACGCACAATTGGCCCAGCGTTGTCCGGGTTTGGCCAGTGTAGGCCATCATTGTAAATAAGATTTTGTTCTGACTTGCCTAATTAAATAAAAGTTTATAAAAAAAAATAATAAGGCCCCACCCAGTCATGTGAAATTCATAGATTAGGGAATAATTAATTTTAATGGACTATTTTCCTTATATGAACTGTAACTCTGAAATGGTTCACTTGTCAATGGCTGTTACACACACGAACTGAAATTGTTACATGTTGCGTTTATAATTTTGTTTCGTATTTATTTATTTTTTATTTTACTAGGCAAGTCAGTTAAGAACAAATTCTTATTTTCAATGACAGCCTAGGAACAGTGCCTGTTCAGGGGCAGAACGACAGATTTGTACCTTGTCAGCTCGGGGGTTTGAACTTGCAACCTTTCGTCCAACGCTCTAACCACTAGGCTACCCTGCCGCCCCCTAGTATAGATAGATAACTAAGGTAGCTGATCGGTTGAATGAAGTGTAGCAAGCTGGCAGTATAATTAAATCGGTAAAGGTCTTTGTCGAGTTTAAAGTACCACACTACCAGTTCTCAAACTAGCATCGTAAAATAACGTTAACTATCTGTCAATTGCATGCATGGGATTTCGTATAAAAAACGAGATACTTACATTGAGCCTCCTGCATTGAAGGAACCAGCAACCTGTTGGCAGGCACTCCTGACAGAATTAGATAATATACAATTTAATTTATGCATGATTAGATAATATAATTTAGCTACTAGAAACCAACAAGTCAACTAGCGTTACACAACAACATGTGTGACATTGAGGAGGTTTCCAATAGATATCACAGTCACAAAGTCAAAATTAGCCATTTAGTATGACGCGTTTCCTGGAATAGTACATTATTAATAATGTGGGGGAGCGATTCAAATGATTAGAAAATATTTAGTTCTAAAATCTTATGCATAAACGTTTTTATTTCTACACTAAATGTATCTAAGATCAATTAAAACAAGATATGTTTCAATGAATGATCTTAATGTTAAATATTTTATATTTCAAACTACATTTATCTTAATTTCCTCTACCCTTTTTTCCTTAGCATAATCTCTCCCTTCTTCGCAGAGGATTGTGGGTGGAAACAGGAGAATCAAGATGGCAGCGCCCTGCTCGAGGATGGCGAGTCGCCCTATATGGCAATTTATTACAAATGTCAGACGGACAGGGCTAAAACATACAGGAGTTCGTCAAATTTCTCTCGGTTCTGCTTGTCGAGCTGCAACTCAGACCAGAAGTAAAACGGAAAGCGTCGCGTCGCCATGGAAGCTGTACGGGGCGGTGTGTCTCCAGAGGCTGCCTGTCATATCACAGGAGCGGAACCCGATCGAAGACCAATTCGCTGAGCTCATGCATCAGGTAAATGTGTTTCCATTCACTTGTCAATGGCTGTAGTCACTAGTGAATAGTCTGAGATGGTTTGCTGACCGTGGTCCTGAAGTGGATGTGCAGGCCAATGCAGGTCTTTGCTTCAAGCCTTGCACTAACACATATTCAACCAATCAACTTCCAAGACTTCATTGAGTTGAATCAGTAGTGTAAGGCTAGAATAAATCCCTGCGCCCTGTTGCTCTCCACTGCTCTGCTACAGGGTTCGGAAATACAGATGGGGGGGCTCAACTCCTCTGAATGAAGAGTTAGCTCCCCTATATGCAACAAACTATGGTGTTGCCCTAAATAATGCTAATTTAACCATTCTTCTCTTTGTTTAAAATGCAATGGTAAATATGATTTAGACACCAACATCACTAGACAACTAGCCTACAGCTAGACATCAACATCACTAGACAACTAGACACCAACATCACTAGACAGCTAGACACCAACATCACTAGACAATTAGCCTACTGCTAGACACCAATATCACTAGACACCAACATCACTAGACAACTAGACACCAACATCACTAGACAGCTAGACACCAATATCACTAGACAACTAGCCTACAGCTAGACACCAATATCACTAGACAACTAGCCTACAGCTAGACACCAATATCACTAGACAACTAGACACCAACATCACTAGACAGCTAGACACCAATATCACTAGACACCAACATCACTAGACAACTAGCCTACAGCTAGACACAAACATCACTAGACACCAACAGAACTAGACACCAACATCACTGGACAGCTAGACACCAACATCACTAGACAACTAAACACCAACATCACTAGACAACTAAACACCAACATCACTAGACAACTAGACAGCAACATCACTAGACAACTAGCCTACAACTAGACACCAACATCACTAGACACCAATATCACTAGACAACTAGCCTACAACTAGACACCAACATCACTAGACAACTAGCCTACAACTAGACACCAACATCACTAGACAACTAGACACCAACATCACTAGACAACTAGACACCAACATCACTAGACACCAATATCACTAGACAGCTAGACACCAGCATCACTAGACAGCAAGACACCAAGATCACTAGACACCAAGATCACTAGACAGCTAGACACCAACATCACTAGACAGCTAGACACCAACATCACTAGACAGCTAGACACCAACATCACTAGACCGCTAGTCACCAACATCACTAGACTGCTAGACACCAACATCACTAGACAGCTAGACACCAACATCACTAGACACCAAGATCACTAGACAGCTAGACACCAACATCACTAGACAACTAGCCTACAGCTAGACACCAACATCACTAGACAACTAGCCTACAGCTAGACACCAATATCACTAGACACCAATATCACTAGACAACTAGCCTACAACTAGACACCAATATCACTAGATAACTAGCCTACAACTAGACACCAATATCACTAGACAACTAGCCTACAGCTAGACACCAATATCACTAGACAACTAGCCTACAGCTAGACACCAATATCACTAGACAACTAGCCTACAGCTAGACACCAGTATCACTAGACAACTAGCCTACAGCTAGACACCAATATCACTCGCCTACAGCTAGACACCAATATCACTAGCTTACAGCTAGACACCAAAATCACTAGCCTACAGCTAGACACCAAAATCACTAGCCTACAGCTAGACACCAAAATCACTAGCTTACAGCTAGACACCAAAATCACTAGCCTACAGCTAGACACCAAAATCACTAGCCTACAGCTAGACACCAAAATCACTAGCCTACAGCAAGACACCTAGACACCAATATCACTAGACACCTAGCCTACAGCTAGACAACTAGACACCAATATCACTAGACACCTAGCCTACAGCTAGACACCAACATCACTAGACAACTAGACACCAACATCACTAGACACCAATGCGCATCCAAATCCATCCAACAAGTAAATGAATGCCAGTAGGCCTATAGTTGACTATTTTGGTTAGAAGCATTTGCATAGGCCTACATTATTTTAGATCTATGTGCCCATGAGGACAGTTTATTAATTACATGTTACTCCTGAACCAGGGTGTAAAACATGTTTTTCAACTGTAATATATTGAATGTAGACTACCTGTCCTGCGTGTGTTCATGTGTGTACAATGCTTTTGCTGGGAGGGTAGACTACCGGCAGTACTGTAGGGGAGGGTAGACTACCGGCAGTACTGTAGTGGAGGGTAGACTACCAGCAGTACTGTAGTCCTAGTGGAGGGTAGACTACCGGCAGTACTGTAGTGGAGGGTAGACTACCGGCAGTACTGTAGTCCTAGCGGAGGGTAGACTACCGGCAGTACTGTAGTCCTAGCGGAGGGTAGACTACCGGCAGTACTGTAGTCCTAGCGGAGGGTAGACTACCGGCAGTACTGTAGTCCTAGTGGAGGGTAGACTACCGGCAGTACTGTAGTCCTAGTGGAGGGTAGACTACCGGCAGTACTGTAGTCCTAGTGGAGGGTAGACTGCCGGCAGTACTGTAGTCCTAGTGGAGGGTAGACTACCGGCAGTACTGTAGTCCTAGTGGAGGGTAGACTACCGGCAGTACTGTAGTCCTAGCGGAGGGTAGACTACCGGCAGTACTGTAGTCCTAGCGGAGGGTAGACTACCGGCAGTACTGTAGTCCTAGCGGAGGGTAGACTACCGGCAGTACTGTAGTCCTAGCGGAGGGTAGACTACCGGCAGTACTGTAGTCCTAGCGGAGGGTAGACTACCGGCAGTACTGTAGTCCTAGCGGAGGGTAGACTACCGGCAGTACTGTAGTCCTAGCGGAGGGTAGACTACCGGCAGTACTGTAGTCCTAGCGGAGGGTAGACTACCGGCAGTACTGTAGTCCTAGCGGAGGGTAGACTACCGGCAGTACTGTAGTCCTAGCGGAGGGTAGACTACCGGCAGTACTGTAGTCCTAGCGGAGGGTAGACTACCGGCAGTACTGTAGTCCTAGCGGAGGGTAGACTACCGGCAGTACTGTAGTCCTAGCGGAGGGTAGACTACCAGCAGTACTGTAGTCCTAGCGGAGGGTAGACTACCAGCAGTACTGTAGCAGAGGGTAGACTACCGGCGGTCCTAGCAGAGGGTAGACTACCGGCGGTCCTAGCAGAGGGTAGACTACCGGCGGTCCTGTAGCAGAGGGTAGACTACCGGCGGTCCTGTAGCAGAGGGTAGACTACCGGCGGTCCTGTAGCAGAGGGTAGACTACCGGCGGTCCTGTAGCAGAGGGTAGACTACCGGCGGTCCTGTAGCAGAGGGTAGACTACCGGCGGTCCTGTAGCAGAGGGTAGACTACCGGCGGTCCTGTAGCAGAGGGTAGACTACCGGCGGTCCTGTAGCAGAGGGTAGACTACCGGCGGTCCTGTAGCAGAGGGTAGACTACCGGCGGTCCTGTAGCAGAGGGTAGACTACCGGCGGTCCTAGCAGAGGGTAGACTACCGGCGGTCCTAGCAGAGGGTAGACTATTTCCATGTACCAACTCACACCAGTATACATGCAGTTTGGAAGCTGGAATTGATTTTGGAGGGGATGAACAGGTAATCTACTTCTTGAAGTGATTTGTTTGACAATCAGATGACAATATCATGACTGGTTCTGTTCATGCTACATTTTTAAAAGGTAATTTATTTATCCAGTATAAATGTTGTTGTTTTTTTGCTAAGCTCTTAACAGCATGTAGACCTGAATGTCCTGGTGTAATTCACTCTGGGCTCCTTTATATCTACGTATTACATGATATTATAAAGTCCTTGTCTCCAATAGGCCTCCTCTCCTCGGAAGATGTATTACTAGTGTGTGATAGAAATGAGAGGATGACATGTCTGTGATATCCTAGGAATGAGAGGGTGACGTCTCTGTGATATCCTAGGGGTTGAGAGGGTGACGTCTCTGTGATATCCTAGGAATGAGAGGGTGACGTCTCTGTGATATCCTAGGGGTTGAGAGGGTGACGTCTCTGTGATATCCTAGGGGTTGAGAGGGTGACGTCTCTGTGATATCCTAGGGGTTGAGAGGGTGACGTCTCTGTGATATCCTAGGGGTTGAGAGGGTGACGTCTCTGTGATATCCTAGGGGTTGAGAGGGTGACGTCTCTGTGATATCCTAGGAATGAGAGGGTGACGTCTCTGTGATATCCTAGGGGTTGAGAGGGTGACGTCTCTGTGATATCCTAGGGGTTGAGAGGGTGACGTCTCTGTGATATCCTAGGGGTTGAGAGGGTGACGTCTCTGTGATATCCTAGGGGTTGAGAGGGTGACGTCTCTGTGATATCCTAGGGGTTGAGAGGGTGACGTCTCTGTGATATCCTAATCCCAGATGGAGCTGGAGAGAAGCTTGCTGTCGGATCATGAACAGAGGCTCCTTGAGGACTCAGAACGTATGACTCGTAAACAGGCAGACAACTATGATTCAGATGAGGAGGAGGCAGACTACGGTGGCCAGGAGACCATCACCGCTCAGGACCAGGAGGACACCTGGGAACAGAAACTCAAACACTTCCAACCTGCTCTCAGAGACAGAGGTAGGAGTCAGAGAGGTTGTCCTAAATGGCACCCTATTCCCTATGCACTGACTCAACAAAACATTAGGAACAAATAAAATAATAAATCACGTTATTGGTCACGTGCTTCATGAACAACAGGTGGAGACTAACAGTGAAATGCTTCACGACCAACAGGTGGAGACTAACAGTGAAATGCTTCACGACCAACAGGTGGAGACTAACAGTGAAATGCTTCACGACCAACAGGTGGAGACTAACAGTGAAATGCTTCACGACCAACAGGTGGAGACTAACAGTGAAATGCTTCACGACCAACAGGTGGAGACTAACAGTGAAATGCTTCACGACCAACAGGTGGAGACTAACAGTGAAATGCTTCACGACCAACAGGTGGAGACTAACAGTGAAATGCTTCACGACCAACAGGTGGAGACTAACAGTGAAATGCTTCACGACCAACAGGTGGAGACTAACAGTGAAATGCTTCACGACCAACAGGTGGAGACTAACAGTGAAATGCTTCACGACCAACAGGTGGAGACTAACAGTGAAATGCTTCATGAACAACAGGTGGAGACTAACAGTGAAATGCTTCACGACCAACAGGTGGAGACTAACAGTGAAATGCTTCACGACCAACAGGTGGAGAATAACAGTGAAATGCTTCACGACCAACAGGTGGAGAATAACAGTGAAATGCTTCACGACCAACAGGTGGAGAATAACAGTGAAATGCTTCACGACCAACAGGTGGAGACTAACAGTGAAATGCTTCACGACCAACAGGTGGAGACTAACAGTGAATTTCTTCATGTCAACAGGTGGAGACTAACAGTGAATTGCTTCATGTCAACAGGTGGAGACTAACAGTGAAATGCTTCATGACCAACAGGTGGAGACTAACAGTGAAATGCTTCACGACCAACAGGTGGAGACTAACAGTGAATTTCTTCATGTCAACAGGTGGAGACTAACAGTGAATTGCTTCATGTCAACAGGTGGAGACTAACAGTGAAATGCTTCATGACCAACAGGTGGAGACTAACAGTGAAATGCTTCACGACCAACAGGTGGAGACTAACAGTGAAATGCTTCATGACCAACAGGTGGAGACTAACAGTGAATTGCTTCATAAACAACATTGACATGTTAGTCATTCAGCAGACACTCTTATCCAGAGACACCTACAGTTAATGAGGTCATCTCAAGATAGCTGGGTGGGACAACAGCTCAGTCGTAGTAACAACATTTTCCCTCAGGGTAGTTATCAGTCAACACAGTCAGTGATAGTAGGAAAATACATTGACTGTCAAACTGACCTGTAACTCTGTGTTTCAGATGTAGGTGGGACACCGCTGGGCTCAGTGGAGAGGTGTCTAGGAGACAGCCTGGTCCTGCTGGTCCAGCAGACTGTCGGTAAAGAGACCATCTGGCTGCTCCCTCAGGCCCAGTGGGAGGCAGGGGAGACTCTCCGACAGACAGCAGAGAGAGGCCTCAGCAGCCTGCCAGGTCAGCTGTGTAGTGGTACTGGAGCCTTATCTAGTGCACTACTTTATAGGCCCTGGTCAAAAGTAGTGCTCTGAATTAGGGGGCCAATTTGGGGTGATGCAGACATTTCCATCAGGTTTCCAACACCTTCTCTAGTGCTGGACTCTGGAAGGTTCCAGAAATATCTCGATCGCACATGCTTGAGCAGGAGATCTATGCAATGTTCTTGATCAGGGCTCTATATCTAACTATTCTAGTTCTGTATCATGATAGTCCTTCACCTGAACACTGTACTGGTACATCAGTAAAGACTCTAAATTGTGTGTTCTCCAACTCCGTTCTAACGCCAAGTTTGTTCTTCGTTCCAGAGGCTGATTTCAAGGCTACGTTCCTTGGCAACACCCCCTGTGGAGTGTACAGGTACACATTCCCCAAAGAGGTCCGGACAGAGCGCTGCGTGGGAGCCAAGGTCTTCTTTTTCAAAGCTTTCCTGTCTGCTGGTTCAGCCAGTCAGAAAGAACCTTTCTTGTGGGTGAAGAAGACTGAACTGCAGGGATACCTGAAGCCAGCTTACTTGGAGAAGGTCGACCGCTTCATACTCAACCTGTGATGGAGCGGATGAGAGCTGATGGAGAAGGTTGACTGCTTCATACTCAACCTGTGATGGAGCGGATGAGAGCTGATGGAGAAGGTTGACTGCTTCATACTCAACTTGTGATGGAGCGGATGAGAGCTGATGGAGAAGGTTGACTGCTTCATACTCAACCTGTGATGGAGCGGATGAGAGCTGATGGAGAAGATGTGATGGTTACGGATGTCTTTTTTCGAAACGTCCTCGTTGAGTCCTGGAAGTCATATTTCTGTCACAGCAACTGTTGTTTTCTCCTGCCCGTCCACTTGGTGTGTAAGAGAGCATGATTAAAGTTTATCATTTGTTCCAACATATAAACCATTCAGTGTTGTCTATAGGCCTATATCCCAGAGGATAGAAAGCCAGTCTCTTTGCCTGTGTGTTGTTCTATGCAAACAGTGTATTTTCCTGTCCTCCACTAGATGGCAGTAGTGAGACAGGAGAGGCTGGTCAGAACCGTGTATTGTCCTGTCCACTAGATGGCAGTAGTGAGACAGGAGAGACTGGTCAGAGAGTGTCTCTGCAGTCGTGGCCAAAAGTTGAGAATGACACAAATATACATTTTCACGAAGTCTGCTGCCTCAGTTTGTATGATGGCAATTTGCATATACTCCAGAATGTTATGAAGAGTGATCAGTTGAATTGCATTTTATTACAAAGTCCCTCTTTGCCATGCAAATGAACTGAATCCCCCAAAAAACATTTCCAATGCATTTCAGCCCTGCCACAAAAGGACCAGCTGACATCATGTCAGTGATTCTCTCGTTAACACAGGTGTGAGTGTTGACGAGGACAAGGCTGGAGATCACTCTGTCATGCTGATTGAGTTTGAATAACAGACTGGAAGCTTCAAAAGGAGGGTGGTGCTTGGAATCATTGTTCTTCCTCTGTCAAGCATGGTTAACTGCAAGGAAACACGTGCCGTCATCATTGCTTTGTACAAAAAGGGCTGCACAGGCAAGGATATTGCTGCCAGTAAGATTGCACCTAAATCAACCATTTAATGGATCATCAAGAACTTCAAGGAGAGCGGTTCAGTTGTTGTGATGAAGGCTTCAGGGCGCCCAAGAAAGTCCAGCAAGCACCAGGATCGTCTCCTAAAATGGATTTGGCTGCAGAATCGGGGCACCACCAGTACAGAGCTCAGGAATGGCAGCAGGCAGGTTGCATCTGCACGCACAGTGAGGAGAAGACTTTTGGAGGATGGCCTGGTGTCAAGAAGGGCAGCAAAGAAGCCACTTCTCTCCAGGAAAAACATCAGGGACAGACTGATATTCTGCAAAAGGTACAGGGATTGGACTGCTGAGGACTGGGGTAAAGTCATTTTCTCTGATGAATCTCCTTTCCGACTGTTTGGGGCATCTGGAAAGCTTGTCAGAAGAAGACAAGGTGAGCGCTACCATCAGTCCTGTGTCATGCCAACAGTAAAGCATCCTGAGACCATTCATGTGTGGGGTTGCTTCTCAGCCAAGGGAGTGGGCTCACTCACAATTTTGCCTAAGAACACAGCCATGAGTAAAGAATGGTACCTACACATCCCCGAGAGCAACATCTCCCAACTATCCAGGAACAGTTTGGGGATGAACAATGCTTTTTCCAGCATGATGGAGCACCTTGCCATAAAGCAAAAGTTATAACTAAGTTGCTCGGGGAACAAAACATTGTTATTTTGGGTCCATGGCCAGGAAACTCCCCAGACCTTAATCCCAATGAGAACTTGTGGTCAATTCTCAAGAGGCGGGTGGACAAACTAAAACCCACAAATTCTGACAAACTCCAAGCGTTGATTATGCAAGAATGGGCTGCCATCAGTCAGGATGTGGCCCAGACGTTAATTGACAGCATGCCAGGGAGGATTGCAGAGGTCTTGAAAAAGAAGGGTCAACACTGCAAATATTGACTCTTTGCATCAACTTCATGTAATTGTCAATAAAAGCCTTTGTCACTTATGAAATGCTTGTAATTATACTTCAGTATTCCATAGTAACATCTGACAAAAATATCTAAAGACACTGAAGCAGCAAACTTTGTGGAAATTAATATGTTTGTCATTCTCACATCTGTTGGACACAACTGTATATTAGGCCCAGAGAACATAGTGATGCACATTGACCCTCTCAGATTCAACTGTCCTTTCACTAGAAATATCCCCTTTTCCACTGGTGTAAAGTACTTCAGTAAAAATGCTTTAAAGTTCTACTTAAGTAGTTTTTTAAGGATATCTGTACTTTAATATTTATATTTTTGACTTTTACTTCACTATATTGCTAAAGAAAATAATATACTTTTTTCTCCATACATTTTCCCTGACACCTAAAAGTACTTGTTACATTTTGAATGTTTAGCAGGACAGGAAAATGGTCCAATTCACACACTTATCAAGATAACATGTGGTCATCCCTACTGCCTCTGATCTGGAGGACTCACTAAACAGAGAACATCCCTGGTCATCCCTACTGCCTCTGATCTGGAGGACTCACTGAACAGAGAACATCCCTGGTCATCTCTACTGCCTCTGATCTGGAGGACTCACTAAACAGAGAACATCCCTGGTCATCCCTACTGCCTCTGATCTGGAGGACTCACTAAACAGAGAACATCCCTGGTCATCCCTACTGCTTCTGATCTGGAGGACTCACTAAACAGAGAACATCCCTGGTCATCCCTACTGCCTCTGATCTGGTGGACTCACTAAACAGAGAACATCCCTGGTCATCCCTACTGCCTCTGATCTGGAGGACTCACTAAACAGAGAACATTCCTGGTCATCACTAGGAATGATCTATCAATGCATTTCCAGCAAATATTGACATAATAAAGGGTCTCAATGAATGATGTGCAGTGTCACATGTTTATTGTAAATTGTCACATGACCAGAGCTGTTTACTTCCTGGTTGCACCATGAGAAGAGGATGGCTGCATCAAAGCTCCCAAACAGAAGGTTAGTAAAGTATATTAACTTAAAGTTAGGACAAAGATCTATGGTACACATCATCTTTAAGGTGTCTAGTATTGATATATGCATTTGTAATTACTCAACTGTGTTCAGTGTGGTCACAGAATGTGTAAACATGTTGATGGCAACAATAGTGACCGGGGGGATAACACAGTGCATCCAGGTGTACACATAGTTATACACATACATAGTTCTTGTTCTACCTAACCTTCTACTCTGTTCTTTCTTTAAGTTTCCCTTTGAGTCCAGTTCTGTTGGATCTAGGTGACTGCCCAGACAAGGCAACATTGCAGTTATCCCTCAAAATGAGAAATCAGGCAAGATATGACAAAGCTTCTCACTGGCCAATCAGCACGATGCACCGGTTCCAGAGAAGTCGGCATGGTGACAAACGCACTACCTATGCATGTGAGAAATGCAAAGCGCCACGGCACACTGAGTGCTTCAAGATATACCATGGGCAGTAGAAAAGGAGATCAGAGCGAATGAAAGGGCTGAAAAAGACAAAAGAAAAATAGAAAAGTCAATAAAGGGTGAGGAGAAGCAGTACAATGGACTGTTTATGAAAAAGACAATCAAAATGACTGAAATGTTTTTGGAAAAGAAGGTCAATTGATTCAAGACGTCCTGTATGACAGTAGGTCTGACTGATCGTAGTTCAAAACAGTGATGCACAAACTAATCTTGCACTTGGTTCTGAAGCCTAGCTCTATGATATATATATATATGTGTGTATATATATGTATGTGTATGTATATATATGTATATTGGGGCGGCAGGGTAGCCAAGTGGTTAGAGCGTGTGACTAGTAACCGGAAGGTTGCGAGTTCAAACCCCCGAGCTGACAAGAAAAAAGTCGTTCTGCCCCTGAACAAGGCAGGCTGCCCCTGAACAAGGCAGTTAACCCACTGTTCCCCTGAACAGGCAGTTAACCCACTGTTCCCCTGAACTGGCAGTTAACCCACTGTTCCCCTGAACAGGCAGTTAACCCACTGTTCCCCTGGCACTGTTCCCCTGAACAGGCAGTTAACCCACTGTTCCTAGGCCGTCATTGAAAATAAGAATTTGTTCTTAACTGACTTGCCTGGTTAAATAAAGGTAAAATAAATAAAACAATGTGACCAGACCTGCTGGAGCGCGTGCTACAGGTGGGTGATGCTATGGTGACCAGCGAGCTGAGATAAGGGGGGACTTTACCTAGCAGGGTCTTGTAGATGACATGGTGGGTTTGGCGACGAGTATGAAGCGAGGGCCAGCCAACGAGAGCGTACAGGTCGCAATGGTGGGTAGTGCCTCTGATCTGGAGGACTCACTAAACAGAGAACATCCCTGGTCATCCCTACTGCCTCTGATCTGGAGGACTTACTAAACAGAGAACATGTTGGTGACAAAACGGATGGCACTGTGATATACTGCATCCAATTTGTTGACTAGGGTATTGGAGGCTGTATTGTAAATGACATCGCCGAAGTCAAGGATTGGTATGGTCAGTTTTACAAGGGTATGTTTGGTAGCATGAGTGAAGGATGCTTTGTTGCGAAATAGGAAGCCAATGCTAGATTTAACTTTGGATTGGAGATGTTTGATGTGGGTCTGGAAGGAGAGTATACAGTCTAAACAGACATCTAGGTATTTGTAGTTGTCCACGTATTCTAAGTCAGAGCCGTCCAGAGTAGTGATGTTGGACAGGCGGGCAGGTGCAGGCAGCGATCGGTTGAAGAGCATGCATTTAGTTTTACTTGTATTTAAGAGCAATTGGAGGCCACGGAATGAGAGTTGTATGGCATTGAAGCTTGCCTGGAGGGTTGTTAACACAGTGTCCAAAGAAGGGCCAGAAGTATACAGAATGGTGTTGTCTGCATAGAGGTGGATCAGAGACTCACCAGCAGCAAGAGCGACATCATTGATGTATACAGAGAAGAGAGTCAGTCCAAGAATTGAACCCTGTGGTACCCCCATAGAGACTGCCAGAGGTCCGGTCAGCAGACCCTCCGATTTGACACACTGAACTCTATCAGAGAAGTATTTGGTGAACCAGGCGAGGCAATCATTTGAGAAACCAAGGCTGTCGAGTCTGCCGATGAGGATGTGGTGATTGACAGAGTCGAAAGCCTTGGCCAGATCAATGAATACGGCTGCACAGTAATGTTTTGTATCGATGGTGGTTAAGATATCGTTTAGGACCTTGAGCGTGGCTGAGGTGCACCCATGACCCTCTCTGAAACCAGATTGCATAGCAGAGAGGGTACGGTGAGATTTGAAAGGGTCGGTAATCTGTTTGTTGACTTGGCTTTCGAAGACCTTAGAAAGGCATGGTAGGATAGATATAGATCTGTAGCAGTTTGGGTCTAGAGCGTCCCCCCCTTTGAAGAGGGTGATGACCGCAGCTGCTTTCCAATCTTTGGGAATCTCAGACGACACGAAAGAGAGGTTGAACAGGCTAGTAATAGGGGTGGCAACAATTTTGGCAGATAATTTTAGAAAGAAAGGGTCTAGATTGTCTAGCCCGGCTGATTTGTAGGGGTCCAGATTTTGCAGCTCTTTTAGAACATCAGCTGACTGGATTTGGGAGAAGGATAAATGGGGAAGGCTTGGACAAGGTTTGGGCGAGTTGCTGTGGGGGGTGCAGTGCTGTTGACCGGGGTAGGGGTAGCCAGGTGGAAAGCATGGCCATCCGTAGAAAAATGCTTATTGAAATTCTCAATTATAGTGGATTTATCAGTGGTGACAGTGTTTCCTATCTTCTTCAGTGCAGTGGGCAGCTGGGAGGAGGTGTTCTTATTCTCCATGGACTTTACAGTGTCCCAGAACTTTTTTGAGTTAGTGTTGCAGGAAGCAAATTTCTGCTTGAAAAAGCTAGCCTTGGCTTTTCTAACTGCCTGTGTATAATGGTTTCTAGCTTCCCTGAAAAGCTGCATATCACGGGGGCTGTTCAATGCTAATGCAGAACGCCATAGGATGTTTTTGTGTTGATTAAGGGCAGTCAGGTCTGGGGAGAACTAAGGGCTATATCTGTTCCTGGTTCTAAATTTCTTGAAAGGGGCATGCTTATTTAAATGGTTAGGAAGGCATTTAAAAAATACCCAGGCATCCTCTGCTGACGGGATGAGATCAATATCCTTCCAGGATACCCTGGCCAGGTCGATTAGAAAGGCCTGCTCGCTGAAGTGTTTCAGGGAGCGTTTGACAGTGATGAGTGGAGGTTGTTTGACCGCTGTCCCATTACGGGTGCAGGCAGTGATCGCTGAGATCTTGGTTGAAAACAGCAGAGGTGTATTTAGAGGGCAAGTTGGTTAGGATGATATCTATGAGGGTGCCCGTGTTTACGGCTTTGGGGTTGTACCTGGTAGGTTCATTGATCATTTGTGTGAGATTGAGGGCATCAAGCTTAGATTGTATGATGGCTGGGGTGTTAAGCATGTTCCATTTTAGGTCGCCTAGCAGCACAAGCTCTGAAGATAGATGGGGGGCAATCAGTTCACATATGGTGTCCAGAGCACAGCTGGGGGCAATGGTGAGAGACTTGTTTCTAGAGAGGTGGATTTTTAACAGTAGAAGTTCAAATTGTTTGGGTACAGACCTTGATAGTAGGACAGAACTCCGAACTACCCTAACTAAATGATTATACACCATAACTACCCTAACTAAATTATTATATACCATAACTACCCTAACTAAATGATTATATACCATAACTACCCTAACTAAATGATTATATACCATAACTACCCTAACTAAGTGATTATACACCATAACTACCCTAACTAAATGATTATACACCATAACTACCCTAACTAAATGATTATATACCATAACTACCCTAACTAAATGATTATATACCATAACTACCCTAACTAAGTGATTATACACCATAACTACCCTAACTAAATGATTATATACCATAACTACCCTAACTAAATGATTATATACCCTAACCCAACTAAATGATTATACACCATAACTACCCTAACTACCCTAACTAAATGATTACATACCCTAACTACCCTAACTAAATTATTATATACCATAACTACCCCAACTAAATTATTATATACCCTAACTACCCAAACTACCCTAACTAAATGATTATACACCATAACTACCCTAACTACCCTAACCTAAATGATTATATACCCTAACTACCCTAACTAAATTATTATATACCATAACTACCCCAACTAAATGATTATATACCCTAACTACCCAAACTACCCTAACCTAAATGATTATACACCATAACTACCCTTGTACGCCCAACTACACTTTCCCAAAGCTGCAGAACCACAGTTTATGCAAGATGTAAACAGTCTTTTTCTAAAAACACCACTGTAAGCACTTCTTCCAAGGGCTTTCCTTAGATAATGCTTCCCAATATTATCTTTCTCTCTGTCAACGATGGTACTGAGTAGACCTCTTAACATCTCATAGGTTTGCATCCAAAATGGCACCCTATTCCCTATATAGTGCACTACTACCCTATGGGCCCTGGTTTAAAGTAGTAGTAGTACAGGGAATAGGGTGCCATTTGGGATTCATACATAGTGCTATTACCAGAAGGAGGTAGAGTGCATGGATCCATCTTTATTTACTTGTCTATTATAGTGTTTACATGTGACCCGATGGAGATATTAGTTGTTGTGAGGTTGCTGAGCAAGACACTCCTAACACAATCCCTTTCCAAATTAAATTTAAATGGCCTCTCACCTCATAAACAGGGGCTGTTAATTCATAATTCAGTGCTGAGCCAGGGGAAGAGAGAGAGATGTGAGAGAGAGAGAGATCCACTGATTCTGTCCATCCTGGGCCCTCATCCATATATGCCCATCCTGGGCCCTCATCCATATATGCCCAGCTATGTAAACTTTAACATTGATTTACAATGCAGTAGATGTTGTTCAATTGGTAACATACATTCGTCTTCTTCTAATGCCTTAACAACTTCTTACGGCTGAGATCCCGTTAACGGGATCGATTTGACAACAGCCAGTGAAAGTGCAGCCAGTGAAAGTCCATATTCAAACAACAGAAATCTCATCATTAAAATTCCTCAAACATACAAATATTAAACACACTTTTAAAGATAATCTTCTTGTTAATCAAGCCACAGTTTATTATTTCAAAAAGGCTTTGATGAAAGCAAACCATGCAATTATGTTAGGTCAGCACCTAGTCACAGAAAAACACAGCCATTTTTCCAGCCAAAGAGAGGAGTCACAAAAAGCAGAAATAGTGATAAAATGAATCACTAACCTTTGATGATCTTCATCAGATGGCACTCATAGCACTTCATGTTACACAATACATGTACTGTGGGGCAAAAAAGTATTTAGTCAGCCACCAATTGTGCAAGTTCTCCCACTTAAAAAGATGAGAGACCTGTAATTTTCATCATAGGTACACTTCAACTATGACAGACAAAATGAAACAATGAAAATCACATTGTAGGATTTTTAATGAATTTATTTGCAAATTATGGTGGAAAATAAGTATTTGGTCACCTACAAACAGGCAAGATTTCTGGCTCTCACAGACCTGTAGGCCTTCTTTAAGAGGCTCCCCTGTCCTCCACTCGTTACCTGTATTAATGGCACCTGTTTGAACTTGTTAGCAGTATAAAATACACCTGTCCACAACCTCAAACAGTCACACTCCAAACTCCAGACCAAAGAGCTGTCAAAGGACACCAGAAACAAAATTGTAGACCTGCACCAGGCTGGGAAGCTTGGTTTGAAGAAATCAACTGTGGGAGCAATTATTAGGAAGTGGAAGACATACAAGACCACTGATAATCTCCCTCGATCTGGGGCTCCACGCAAGATATATTGTTTAACATTATGGGGTGTTTAACATTATGGGATGTTTAACATTATGGGGTATAGTTTAACATTATGGGGTATAGTTTAACATTATGGGGTATAGTTTAACATTATGGGGTATAGTTTAACATTATGGGGTATAGTTTAACATTATGGGGTGTTTAACATTATGGGGTGTTTAACATTATGGGGTATAGTTTAACATTATGGGGTGTTTAACATTATGGGGTATAGTTTAACATTTATGGGGTGTTTAACAGTACGGGGTGTGTAACATTATGGGGTGTTTAACATTATGGGGTATAGTTTAACATTATGGGGTGTTTAACATTATGGGGTATAGTTTAACATTATGGGGTGTTTAACATTATGGGATATAGTTTAACATTATGGGGTATAGTTTAACATTATGGGGTGTAACGTTATGGGGTGTTTAACATTATGGGGTATAGTTTAACATTATGGGGTATAGTTTAACATTATGGGATGTTTAACATTATGGGGTATAGTTTAACATTATGGGGTGTTTAACATTATGGGGTGTTTAACATTATGGGGTACTTAACATTATGGGGTATAGTTTAACATTATGGGGTATAGTTTAACATTATGGGGTATAGTTTAACATTATGGGGTGTTTAACATTATGGGGTGTTGTTTGGTGGATCTGTTCTATGTGTTCTATTTCTATGCCTTCCATTCTTAAGTTTTAGTTTTTTTGCGTCTTTTAATTGGGGGTTTTGTCCACCAGTTTAAAACTGCTGAAAACAAAATGTTTAGTTATTGAAAAGATACAGTGGTTTATATGGTGCAGTGAGTCTCTACCTGCTTGTTTTTACAGTTATATACCACTACCTGTTATAGTACAGTTACAGTGCCTTGCGAAAGTATTCGGCCCCCTTGAACTTTGCGACCTTTTGCCACATTTCAGGCTTCAAACATAAAGATATAAAACTGTATTTTTTTGTGAAGAATCAACAACAAGTGGGACACAATCATGAAGTGGAACGACATTTATTGGATATTGGATATTTTGTTGTTGATTCTTCACAAAAAAATACAGTTTTATATCTTTATGTTTGAAGCCTGAAATGTGGCAAAAGGTCGCAAAGTTCAAGGGGGGCGAATAATTTCGCAAGGCACTGTATATATCACTACCACTGTACAGTGGTTTATATGGTGCAGTGATTCTCTACCTGCTTTTTTTGTCACTGTTAGAACTATTAGAGTTTTAGCAACCAGGAAATGGCGGAGCGTCTATGAGGTAAGATTTGAACGGAGAAAGCTGATCCGACAGCAGCGTTGCCTTTCTTTCCATCCTGTCAGTATGGACACATGCCTCAACGACACACTGAGCCAACGTTCTCTCTGCGTGGGGTTTTATGTAACGTTACGTCTTTTGGAGGAAAGATGTATAGGTAAAAAAACTCTTAAGTCTAAATTCCATCGCTTTCGGGAAACCGGGCCCATGGCAATTATCTGAGCCTTGGCTTTTAGCCACCCCAGGGACGGATTGGGACCAGAAATAAGTTTAACTTTCTACTTTTAAACTCGGACAAAACAGAGATGCTTGTTCTAGGTCCCAAGAAACAATGAGATCTTCTGTTGAATCTGACAATTAATCTTAATGTTTGTACAGTCGTCTCAAATAAAACTGTGAAGGACCTCGGCGTTACTCTGGACCCTGATCTCTCTTTTGAAGAACATATCAAGACCATTTCAAGGACAGCTTTTTTCCATCTACGTAACTTTCTGTCCAAAAATGATGCAGAAAAATTAATCCATGCTTTTGTCACTTCTAGGTTAGACTACTGCAATGCTCTACTTTCCGGCTACCCGGATAAAGCACTAAATAAACTTCAGTTAGTGCTAAATAGGGCTGCTAGAATCCTGACTAGAACCAAAAAATTGGATCATATTACTCCAGTGCTAGCCTCGCTACACTGGCTTCCTGTCAAGGCAAGGGCTGATTTCAAGGTTTTACTGCTAACCTACAAAGCATTACATGGGCTTGCTCCTACCTATCTCTCTGATTTGGTCCTGCCGTACATACCTACACGTACGCTACGGTCACAAGACGCAGGCCTCCTAATTGTCCCTAGAATTTCTAAGCAAACAGCTGGAGGCAGGGCTTTCTCCTATAGAGCTCCATTTTTATGGAATGGTCTGCCTACCCATGTCAGAGACGCAAACTCGGTCTCAACCTTTAAGTCTTTACTGAAGACTCATCTCTTCAGTGGGTCATATGATTGAGTGTAGTCTGGCCCAGGAGTGTGAATGTGAACGGAAAGGCTCTGGAGCAACGAACCGCCCTTGCTGTCTCTGCCTGGCCGGTTCCCCTCTTTCCACTGGGATTATCTGCCTCTAACCCTATTACAGGGGCTGAGTCAATGGCTTACTGGGGCTCTCCCATACCATCCCTGGAAGGGGTGCGTCACCTGAGTGGGTTGATTCACTAATGTGGTCATCCTGTCTGGGTTGGCGCCCCCCCTTGGGTTGTGCCGTGGCGGATATCTTTGTGGACTATACTCAGCCTTGTCTCAGGATGGTAAGTTGGTGGTTGAAGATATCCCTCTAGTGGTGTGGGGGCTGTGCTTTGGCAAAGTGGGTGGGGTTATATCCTTCCTGTTTGGCCCTGTCCGGGGGTGTCCTCGGATGGGGCCACAGTGTCTCCTTACCGCTCCTGTCTCAGCCTCCAGTATTTATGCTGCAGTAGTTTATGTGTCGGGGGGCTAGGGTCAGTTTGTTATATCTGGAGTACTTCTCCTGTCCTATTCGGTGTCCTGTTTGAATTTAAGTGTGCTCTCTCTAATTCTCTCTTTCTCTCTTTCTTTCTCTCTCTCGGAGGACCTGAGCCCTAGGACCATGCCCGAGGACTACCTGACATGATGACTCCTTGCTGTCCCCAGTCCACAATGTTTATTCTGAGGAAAACCCCAATTTAGACCGGCCCAAAACACAACAGCAATTTACAGTTCTGCCATTTTTCCAGAACTGCCCTATGGCTGGTCTGTTTCTGCCCCTACAGTCATGTGACAGGGGTGCATCAGAGGGAAAGCCCTGATCTATCATAAACATATCCCTGAGCTTTGAAAGCCCTGATCTATCATAAACATTAATATCCCTGAGCTTTGAAAGCCCTGATCTATCATAAACATTAATATCTCTGAGCTTTGACAGCCCTGATCTATCATAAACATTAATATCCCTGAGCTTTGAAAGCCCTGATCTATCATAAACATTAATATCCCTGAGCTTTGAAAGCCCTGATCTATCATAAACATTAATATCTCTGAGCTTTGACAGCCCTGATCTATCATAAACATTAATATCCCTGAGCTTTGAAAGCCCTGATCTATCATAAACATTAATATCTCTGAGCTTTGACAGCCCTGATCCATCATAAACATTAACATCCCTGAGCTTTGAAAGCCCTGATCTATCATAAACATTAATATCCCTGAGCTTTGACAGCCCTGATCTATCATAAACATTAACATCCCTGAGCTTTGAAAGCCCTGATCTATCATAAACATGAATATCCCTGAGCTTTGAAAGCCCTGATCTATCATAAACATGAATATCCCTGAGCTTTGAAAGCCCTGATCTATCATAAACATGAATATCCCTGAGCTTTGAAAGCCCTGATCTATCATAAACATGAATATCCCTGAGCTTTGAAAGCCCTGATCCATCATAAACATTAATATCCCTGAGCTTTGAAAGCCCTGATCTATCATAAACATTAATATCTCTGAGCTTAAACACAACCACACAGACACAACAACACAGACACAACCACACAGACACAACCACACAGACACAAACACACAGACACAACCACACAGACACAACAACACAGACACAACCACACAGACACAACCACACAGACACAAACACACAGACACAAACACACAGACACAACCACACACAGACAACCACACACAGACAACCACACACAGACAAACACAACCACACAGACACAACCACACAGACACAACCACACACACAACCACACAGACACAACCACACAGACACAACCACACAGACACAACCACAACCACACAGACACAACCACACAGACACAACCACACAGACACAACCACACACACACAACCACACAGACACACAGACACAACCACACAGACACAACCACACAACCACACAGACACAACCACACAACCACACAGACACAACCACACACACACACAACCACACACACACAACCACACAGACACAACCCCACACACACACACACACACAACCACACAGACACAAACACAACCACACAGACACAAACACAAACACACAGACACAACCACACAGACACAACCACACACATACACAACCACACAGACACAACCACACAGACACAGCCACACAGACACAACCACACAGACACAACCACACACACACACAACCACACAGACATAAACACACAGACACAACCACACAGACACAACCACACACACAGAGACACAACCACACAGACACAACCACACAGACAACCACACACACACAGACAACCACACAGACAACCACACAGATAACAACACAACCACACAGACAACCACACAGACACAACCACACACACACCTGTCTGCTGAAAACAAAGGACTCGAGGGGTTTAGTCTATCAGGGTCCAAACTGCCTGTCCTGTCATCGTGTGCCGTTACCCATTTTAATAACCAGTGATTTGTCGCAGCGCTGATGTAGGTGTGTGACTGAGCTCCATTAAATAGTAGTTAAAGCCCGGAAAAAGCAAGGCAGGCCCTGACCCTCTCGGCTAAAGGAAATTGCCCCATCCGTCATAATTACAGGTAGGGCCAGAGAGGAACCAGACAGAGACCAGAGGGGCAACCTCCACCCTGACCTGTCTGAGGGACTGGATCTGGAAGGGGGGGTGGATCTTACAGACACCCCTGGAGGGTAAGAGTGGGACGGATTTAGAAGTGAGGAGAGGGAAGAGTTTAGAGGTGAGGAGAGGGAAGGGTTTAGAGGTGAGGGAGGGAGTAAGAAGGGTTTAGAGGTGAGGGAGGGAGTGGGAAGGGTTTAGAGGTGAGGGAGGGAGTGGGAAGGGTTTATGGGTGAGGGAGGGAGTGGGAAGGGTTTAGAGGTGAGGGAGGGAGTGGGAAGGGTTTAGAGGTGAGGGAGGGAGTGGGAAGGGTTTAGAGGTGAGTGAGAGAGTGGGAAGGGTTTAGGGGTGAGGGAGGGAGTGGGAAGGGTTTAGGGGTGAGGGAGGGAGTGGGACGGGTTTAGGGGTGAGGGAGGGAGTGGGAAGGGTTTAGGGGTGAGGGAGGGAGTGGGAGGGTTTAGGGGTGAGGGATGGAGTGGGAAGGGTTTAGGGGTGAGGGAGGGAGTGAGTGGGAAGAGTTTAGGGGTGAGGGAGGGAGGGAGTGGGAAGGGTTTAGGACTGTGTCTCTGTAGGGACACTTCTCACCCCTGACCTCTGTAGGGACACTTCTGACCTAATCCTGGCTGCCCTGCCGTAACCCTGGCTGCCCTGCCCTAACCCTGGCTGCCCTGCCCTAACCCTGGCTGCCCTGCCCTAACCCTGGCTGCCCTGCCCTAACCCTGGCTGTCCTGCCCTAACCCTGGCTGCCCTGCCCTAACCCTGGCTGCCCTGCCCTAACCATGGCTGCCCTGCCCTAACCCTGGCTGCCCTGCCCTAACCCTGGCTGCCCTAACCCTGACCCTGGCTGCCCTGCCCTAACCCTGGCTGCCCTGCCCTAACCCTGGCTGCCCTGCCCTAGCCCTGGCTGCCCTGCCGTAACCCTGGCTGCCCTGCCGTAACCCTGGCTGCCCTGCCCTAACCCTGGCTGCCCTGCCCTAACCCTGGCTGCCCTGCCGTAACCCTGGCTGCCCTGCCCTAACCCTGGCTGCCCTAACCCTGGCTGCCCTGCCCTAACCCTGGCTGCCCTGCCGTAACCCTGGCTGCCCTAACCCTAACCCTGGCTGCCCTACCCTAACCCTGGCTGCCCTGCCCTAACCCTGGCTGCCCTG
Source organism: Oncorhynchus mykiss (assembly GCF_013265735.2). NCBI lineage: Eukaryota > Metazoa > Chordata > Actinopteri > Salmoniformes > Salmonidae > Oncorhynchus > Oncorhynchus mykiss. Next base: position 100,757,938 of record NC_048570.1, on the reverse strand, counting down.
CCCTAACCCTGGCTGCCCTGCCCTACCCTGTCTCTGTAGGGACACTTCTCACCCCTGACCTCTGTAGGGACACTTCTGACCTAATCCTGGCTGCCCTGCCGTAACCCTGGCTGCCCTGCCCTAACCCTGGCTGCCCTGCCCTAACCCTGGCTGCCCTGCCCTAGCCCTGGCTGCCCTGCCCTGCCCTAACCCTGGCTGCCCTGCCCTAACCCTGGCTGCCCTGCCCTAACCCTGGCTGTCCTGCCCTAACCCTGGCTGCCCTGCCCTAACCCTGGCTGCCCTGCCGTAACCCTGGCTGCCCTGCCGTAACCATGGCTGCCCTGCCGTAACCATGGCTGCCCTGCCCTAACCCTGGCTGCCCTGCCCTAACCCTGGCTGCCCTAACCCTGACCCTGGCTGCCCTGCCCTAACCCTGGCTGCCCTGCCCTAACCCTGGCTGCCCTGCCCTAGCCCTGGCTGCCCTGCCGTAACCCTGGCTGCCCTGCCGTAACCCTGGCTGCCCTGCCCTAACCCTGGCTGCCCTGCCCTAACCCTGGCTGCCCTGCCGTAACCCTGGCTGCCCTGCCCTAACCCTGGCTGCCCTAACCCTGGCTGCCCTGCCCTAACCCTGGCTGCCCTGCCGTAACCCTGGCTGCCCTAACCCTAACCCTGGCTGCCCTACCCTAACCCTGGCTGCCCTGCCCTAACCCTGGCTGCCCTGCCCTAACCCTGGCTGCCCTGCCCTAACCCTGGCTGCCCTGCCCTAACCCTGGCTGCCCTGGCTGTCCTGCCCTAACCCTGGATGCCCTGCCCTAGCCCTGGCTGCCCTGCCCTAACCCTGGCTGCCCTGCCCTAGCCCTGGCTGCCCTGCCCTAGCCCTGGCTGCCCTGCCCTAACCCTGGCTGCCCTGCCCTAACCCTGGCTGCCCTGCCCTAACCCTGGCTGCCCTAACCTAACCCTGGCTGCCCTGCCCTAACCCTGGCTGCCCTGCCCTAACCCTGGCTGCCCTGCCGTAACCCTGGCTGCCCTGCCCTAACCCTGGCTGCCCTGCCCTAACCCTGGCTGCCCTGCCCTAACCCTGGTTGCCCTGCCCTAACCCTGGCTGCCCTGCCCTAACCCTGGCTGCCCTGCCCTAGCCCTGGCTGCCCTGCCCTAACCCTGGCTGCCCTGCCGTAACACTGGCTGCCCTGCCCTAACCCTGGCTGCCCTGCCGTAACCCTGGCTGCCCTGCCCTAACCCTGGCTGACCTGCCCTAACCCTGGCTGCCCTGCCCTAACCCTGGCTGCCCTGCCCTAATCCTGGCTGCCCTGCCCTAACTCTGGCTGCCCTGCCCTAACCCTGGCTGCATTTCAACTCTACTGTAGTTCTGACATGGTCCAGGTGTCTTCCTTTCTTTAAGCCCATAACCATGTGTGTGAGGTGTTTACTTATGTTTCGAGGGTAGATTTGTTTGAGACTACCAAGAAACACTGTTACCCCAAAGCACTGCATAAAATAAATAAAATATTATTTATGGAATTAATACAAATATTAATAAAATTCCACTCATAAGGCCACTAGAGGATGCTTTGGTCATTCGATTTCCAAAAAGGGCTACTAAATGCATCGACGTCGTCTTCCCCACAGTGACCGTATGTCCATATCCCAACCAGAAGCCATGGATTACAGGCAACATCCACACTGAGCTGAAGGCTAGAGCTGCCGCTTTCAAGGTGCGGGACACTAATCGGGATGCTTATAAGAAATCCCTCTATGACCTCTGACAAGCCATCAAACAGGCAACGCTTCAATACAGGACAAAGATTGAATACTCAAAAAGTCATGGATTACAAAGGGAAACACAGCCACGAGCTGCCCAGTGACGCCTAACAGACAAGATAAAGTTTTTTTTTAAAACCTTTACCCCTTTTTCTCCCCAATTTCGCGGTATCCTAATTGATAGTTACAGTCTTGTCTCATCCTGATCGTGGCCGGCTGCGACAGAGCATGAACTCTAACCAAGAACTCTAGTGGCAAGGCTAGCAACTGCAATGCAGTGCCTAAGACCAGCCCGCCACTCGGGAGCTAAATGCCTTCTATGCTTGCTTCGAGACAAGCAACACTGAACCCCGCATGAGAGCACCAGCTGTTCTAGATGACTGTCTGATCTCGCTCTCCGTAGCCGATGTGAGTAAGACCTTTAAACAGGCTAACATTCGCAAGGGCCAGACGGAATACCAGGATGTGTACTCCGAGCATGCGCTGACCAGCTGGCAAGTGTCTTCACTGACATTTTCAACCTCTCCCTGACCTGGTCTGTAACAATAACATGTTTCAAGCTCACCACCATAGATCCCATGCCCAAGAACGCCAAGGTAACCTGCCTAAATGACTATTGCCCCGTATCACTCACATCTATAGCCATGAAATGCTTTGAAAGACTGGTCATGGCTCACATCAACCTGGACCCACTCAAATTCGCATACCGCACCAACAGATAATGCGATGTCTATTGCATTCCAGAGTGCCCTCACCCACCTGGACAACAATAATAACTTTGTTAGAATGACTTTCATTGACTACAGCTCAGCATTCAACACCATAGTCCCCTCCAAGCTCATCACTAAGCTAAGGAGCCTGGGACTGAACACCTCCCTTTGCAACTGGATCCTGGACTTCCTGACAGGCCTCCCCCAGGTGGTGAGGGTAGGCAACAACAGATCTGCCACGCTGACCCTCAAAACGGGGCCCCTCAGGGGTACATGCTTAGTCCCCTCCTGCCCTCCCTGTTCACCCAAGACTGCATGGCCGCGCACAACTCCAACACCATCATCAAGTTTGCTGACATCATGACGGTGGTTGGACTGATCACTGACAACAATTAGGCAGCCTATAGTAAGAGACCTGGCAGTGTAGTGCCAGGACAGCAACCTCTTCATCAACGTCAGCAAGACAAAAGAGCTGATGGTGATGATGACTACAGTAAACGGAGGTGCGAGCACGCTCCACATTGATGGGGCTGTAGTGGAATCGAGAGCGTCAAGTTCCTCGGTGTCCACATCACTAAGGCTCTGTCATGGTCCAAACACACCAGCACAGTCGTGAAGAGGGCATGACAACGCCTCTTCTCCCCCAGGAGGCTGAAAACAATTTGACATGGGCCCTGAGATCCTCAATAAGTTCTATTTATCTATCTAGCCATTGAGAACCTCTTGACTGGCTGCATCAACACTTGGTACGGCGGTGCAAGATGCAGGACACGTCCAACATCATGGGCATTAATATGGAGTTGGTCCCCCCTTTGCTGCTATAACAGCCTCCACTCTTCTAGGAAGGCTCTCCACTAGATGTTGGAACATTGCTGCTATAACAACCTCCACTCTTCTAGGAAGGCTTTCCACTAGATGTTGGAACATTGCTGCGGGGACTTGCTTCCATTCAGCCACAAGAGCATTAGTGAGGTCGGGCACTGATGTTGGGCGATTAGGCTTGGCGTGCAGTATGCGTGCCAAATCATCCCAAAAGTGTTTGATGGGGTTGAGGTCAGGGATCTGTGTAGGCCAGTCAAGTTCTTTCACACCGATCTCAACAAACCATGTATGGAGCTCGCTTTGTATACGGGGGCATTATCATGCTGAAATAAGAAAGGGCCTTCCCCAAAATCTTGCATAAAGCTGGAAGCACAGAATAGTCTAGAATGTAATTGTATGTTGTAGCGTTAAGATATCCCTTCACTGGGGCCTAAACCATGAAAAACAGCCCCAGACCATTATTCTCCTCCACCAAACTTTACAGTTGCCACTATGCATTGGGGCAGGTAGGGTTCTCCTGAAATCCTCCAAACCCAGATTTGTGTGTTGAACTGATAGATGGTGAAGTGTGATTAATCACTCCAGAGAACGTGTTTCCACTGCTCCAGAGTCCAATGGCGGCGAGCTTTACACCACTCCTGCCGACGGTTGGCATTGCATATGGTGATCTTAGGCTAGTGTGTGCCTGCTCGGCCAAGGAAACCTATTTATTGAAGCTCCTGAATGAACAGTTCTTGTGCTGATGTTGCTTCTACAGGCAGTTTGGAACTTGGTAGTGACTGTTGCAAACGAGGGCAGACTATTTTTACGCGGTACGCCCTCAGCACTCGGCGGTCTTCTTCTGTGAACTTCTGTGAACCACTTCACAATAACAGCACTTACTGGGGCAGCTCTGGGGCAGCTCTAGCGGGACAGCTCTGGGGAAGCTCTAGCAGGACAGCTCTGGGGCAGCTCTAGCAGGGCAGCTCTGGGGCAGCTCCAGCAGGGTGGATTTTATGACGAACTGACTTCCTGGAAAGGGGGCATCCTATGACGGAGCCACGTTGAAAGTCACTTAGCTCTTCAGGAAGGCCATTTTACTGTCAATGTCTGTCTATGTGTGCTCGATTAATACACCTGTCAGCAACGGGTGTGGCTGAAATAGCCGAATCCACTCATTTGAAGGGGTGTCCACATACTTTTGTATATATAGTGTAGCTAATCAAATGGCTTCCTGGACTACCTGCATTGACCCATTTTTGTTGAGGGTTGAAGGAGATGTGAGTCTGGACCTCCAGTCTAGAGAAATTACCCAGCGAGAAGCAGAGAGAATACAAACTGGCTCAGTGGGCCCCGATAGCCTGGCTGCAGTCAGTGGTTTCCATAGCACCACATGCTATTTATCTAACGTATTGACCCATTACCCACCCCTGTGTTACATCCAACTGCCGAGGGATATCATGCAGTCCCCCAGCAGGCACAGAGGAGGATGGGGCTGGGAGGAGGATGGGGCTGGGAGGAGGATGGGGCTGGGAGGAGGATGGGGCTGGGAGGAGGACGGGGCTGGGCTGGGAGAAGGATGGGGCTGGGGCTGGGAGGAGGATGGGGCTGGGAGGAGTATGGAGCTGGGGCTGGGAGGAGGATGGGGCTGGGAGGAGGACGGGGCTGTGACGAGGACGGGGTTGGGAGGACGGCGGCGCTGGGAGGACGGCGGGGCTGGGAGGAGGACGGGGCTGGGAGAAGGACGGGGCTGGGACTGGGAGGAGGATGGGGCTGGGAGGAGGATGTGGCTGGGAGGAGGATGGGGCTGTGGCTGAGAGGAGGACGGGGCTGGGAGGAGGACGGGGCTGGGGCTGGGAGGAGGACGGGGCTGGGAGGAGGACGGGGATGGGAGGAGGACGGGGCTGGGTGGAGGACGGGGCTGAGAGGAGGACGGGGCTGGGAGGAGGATGGGGCTGTGAGGAGGATGGGGCTGTGAGGAGGATGTGGCTGGGAGGAGGACGGGGCTGGGAGGAGGATGGGGCTGGGAGGAAGATGGGGCTGGGAGGAAGATGTGGCTGGGAGGGGGATGGGGCTGGGGCTGAGAGGAGGATGGGGCTGGGGCTGGGGCTGGGAGGAGGACGGGGCTGGGAGGAGGATTGATTTGGGAGTTATTCTTTTTCTGCAGACAGACTCCTAATCAACCTGCAGGTTGTGTGTCTCTATCTCTCTCTTTCTCTATCTATCTCTCTCTCTCTCTCTCTCTCTCTCTCTCTCTCTGTGTTTCTCTCTCTCTCTCTCTCTGTTTCTCTCTCTGTTTCAATCCAATTCTAATGGCTTTATTGGCATGGGGAAACATATGTTTACATTGCCAAAGCAAGTGAAATAGATAAATAATCTATTTTCTCGCTCTCTTGCTCTCTCTCCCTTTCTCTCCCTCTCTCCCCCTCCCTCCCTCCTTCCCTCCCTCCCTCACTCCCTGAGGGTAAGCAGCACAAACAAGCATTGTCAGGCAGTTCCTACAGTTTGGTAACATACTTCTACAGTGCCTTGCGAAAGTATTCGGCCCCCTTGAACTTTGAGACCTTTTGCCACATTTCAGGCTTCAAACATAAAGATATAAAACTGTATTTTTTTGTGAAGAATCAACAACAAGTGGGACACAATCATGAAGTGGAATGACATTTATTGGATATTTCAAACTTTTTTAACAAATCAAAAACTGAAAAATTGGGCGTGCAAAATTATTCAGCCCCTTTACTTTCAGTGCAGCAAACTCTCTCCAGAAGTTCAGTGAGGATCTCTGAATGATCCAATGTTGACCTAAATGACTAATGAGGATAAATACAATCCACCTGTGTGTAATCAAGTCTCTGTATAAATGCACCTGCACTGTGATAGTCTCAGAGGTCCGTTAAAAGCGCAGAGAGCATCATGAAGAACAAGGAACACACCAGGCAGGTCCGAGATACTGTTGTGAAGAAGTTTAAAGCCGGATTTGGATACAAAAAGATTTCCCAAGCTTTAAACATCCCAAGGAGCACTGTGCAAGCGATAATATTGAAATGGAAGGAGTATCAGACCACTGCAAATCTACCAAGACCTGGCCGTCCCTCTAAACTTTCAGCTCATACAAGGAGAAGACTGATCAGAGATGCAGCCAAGAGGCCCATGATCACTCTGGATGAACTGCAGAGATCTACAGCTGAGGTGGGAGACTCTGTCCATAGGACAACAATCAGTCGTATATTGCACAAATCTGGCCTTTATGGAAGAGTGGCAAGAAGACTTAAAGTTTAAAGTTTGCCACAAGCCACCTGGGAGACACACCAAACATGTGGAAGAAGGTGCTCTGGTCAGATGAAACCAAAATTGAACTTTTTGGCAACAATACAAAACGTTATGTTTGGCGTAAAAGCAACACAGCTGAACACACCATCCCCACTGTCAAACATGGTGGTGGCAGCATCATGGTTTGGGCCTGCTTTTCTTCAGCAGGGACAGGGAAGATGGTTAAAATTGATGGGAAGATGGATGGAGCCAAATACAGGAAGAAAACCTGATGGAGTCTGCAAAAGACCTGAGACTGGGACGGAGATGTGTCTTCCAACAAGACAATGATCCAAAACATAAAGCAAAATCTACAATGGAATGGTTCAAAAATAAACATATCCAGGTGTTAGAATGGCCAAGTCAAAGTCCAGACCTGAATCCAATCGAGAATCTGTGGAAAGAACTGATTGATGATTGTGTCCCACTTGTTGTTGATTCTTCACAAAAAAATACAGTTTTATATCTTTATGTTTGAAGCCTGAAATGTGGCAAAAGGTTGCAAAGTTCAAGGGGGCCGAATACTTTCGCAAGGCACTGTAACTCTAGATGAAATCAAAGGCTCAGCTCTCTGGTTAAACATTTCTCCATAAATACATCCAATGTTTCCCCCCGGTGCTTGTTTTGGTTTCTTTGTCTCTATTACCTTCCCAGAGAGTTTGTGTGGATACAATTGGTTTCTTTGTCTCTATTACCTTCCCGGAGAGTTTGTGTGCATACAATTGGTTTCTTTGTCTCTATTACCTTCCCAGAGAGTTTGTGTGGATACAATTGGTTTCTTTGTCTCTATTACCTTCCCAGAGAGTTTGTGTGGATACAATTGGTTTCTTTGTCTCTATTACCTTCCCAGAGAGTTTGTGTGGATACAATTGGTTTCTTTGTCTCTATTACCTTCCCAGAGAGTTTGTGTGGATACAATTGCCCAATGTGTTTGAAATGGATATTTAGAGACTTAAATTCGATCAATTCTGTACTGATAAATAAGGCTATGTGTTGTCATCAGAAAGAGACAGGCCTCTAACTGAATCACACCTGTTATTAAGTCATAACCAGGATATGGGAAGTGATTATTGTGTTGTCATCAGAAAGAGACAGGCCTCTAACTGAATCACACCGGTTATTAAGTCAGAACCAGGATATGGGAAGTGATTATTGTGTTGTCATCAGAAAGAGACAGGCCTCTAACTGAATTACACCTGTTATTAAGTCATAACCAGGATATGGGAAGTGATTATTGTGTTGTCATCAGAAAGAGACAGGCCTCTAACTGAATTACACCTGTTATTAAGTCATAACCAGGATATGGGAAGTGATTATTGCATCTCAGAAACAAAGTGTTTTTCAGAACGATGCTAATCAATCAATCAATCAAATTTATTTTATATAGCCCTTCGTACATCAGCTGATATCTCAAAGTGCTGTACAGAAACCCAGCCTAAAACCCCAAACAGCAAGCAATGCAGGTGAAGAAGCACGGTGGCTAGGAAAAACTCCCTAGAAAGGCCAAAACCTAGGAAGAAGCCTAGAGAGGAACCAGGCTATGTGGGGTGGCCAGTCCTCTTCTGGCTGTGCCGGGTGGAGATTATAACAAAACATGGTCAAGATGTTCAAATGTTCATAAATGACCAGCATGGTCGAATAATAATAAGGCAGAATAGTTGAAACTGGAGCAGCAGCACAGTCAGGTGGACTGGGGACAGCAAGGAGTCATCATGTCAGGTATTCCTGGGGCATGGTCCTAGGGCTCAGGTCCTCCGAGAGAGAGAAAGAAAGAGAGAATTAGAGAGAGCATATGTGGGATGGCCAGTCCTCTTCTGGCTGTGCCGGGTGGAGATTATAACAGAACATGGCCAAGATGTTCAAATGTTCATAAATGATCAGCATGGTCGAATAATAATAAGGCAGAACAGTTGAAACTGGAGCAGCAGCACAGCCAGGTGGACTGGGGACAGCAAGTGTGTTTCCTGTCATCCTATCTAATGACAGGAAACACAGCGGATCGTTTTAAGTAGCTTTAAGTGACTGTTTATTCCAGGTTGATGAATACGGCTGAACAGAATATCATTTAGGACCTTGAGTGTGTGGCTGAGGTGCACCCATGACCAGCTCTGAAACCAGATTGCATAACGGAGAAGGTACGGTGGGATTTGAAATAGTCGGTAATCTGTTTGTTGACTTGGCTTTCGAAGACCTTAGAAAGGCAGGGTAGGATAGAATAGGTCTGTAGCAGTTTGGGTCTAGAGTTTCCCCACCTTTGAAGAGGGGGATGACCGCAGCTGCTTTCCAATCTTTGGGAATCTCAGATGATACGAAAGAGAGGTTGAATAGGCTAGTGATAGGGGTTGCAACTATTTTGACAGATAATTTTAGAAATAGAGGGTCCATATTGTCTAGCCCGGCTGATTTGTAGGGGTCCAGATTTTGCAGCTCTTTCAGAACATCAGCTGTCTGGATTTGGGTGAAGGAGTTGCGGGGAGTGCAGGGCCGTTGACCGGGGTAGGGGTAGCCAGGTGGAAAGCATGGCCAGCCGTAGAAAAATGTTTATTGAAATTCTCAATTATCGTGTATTTATCAGTGGTGACAGTGTTTCCTAGCCTCAGAGCAGTGGGCAGCTGGGAGGAGGTGCTCTTATTTTCCATGGACTTTACAGTGTCCCAGAACTTTTTTGAGTTTGTGCTACAGGATACAAATATCTGCTTGAAAAAGCTAGCCTTTGCTATCCTAACTGCCTGTGTATATTGGTTCCTAACTTCCCTGAAAAGTTGCATATCACGGGGGCTATTCGATACTAATGCAGAACGCCACAGGATGTTTTCATGCTGGTCAAGGGCAGTCAGGTCTGGAGAGAACCATGGGCTCTATCTGTTCCTGGTTCTACATTTTTTGAAAGGGACATGCTTATCTATGATGGTGAGGAAGGCACTTTTAAAGAATGACCAGGCATCCTCTACTGATGGGATGAGGTCAATACCCTTCCAGGATACCCGGGCCAGGTCGATTAGAAAGGCCTGCTTGCTGAAGTGTTTTAGGGAGCGTTTGACAATGGTTAGAGGTAATGGTTAGAGGTAATGTTTGGAGGTAATGGTTGGAGGTAATGGTTGGAGGTAGTGGTTGGAGGTAGTGGTTGGTGGTAGTGGTTGGAGGTAGTGGTTCGAAGTAATGGTTGGAGGTAGTGGTTGGAGGTAATGGTAGGGAGGTAATGGTTAGAGGTAATGGTTAGAGGTAATGGTTGGAGGTAGTGGTTGGAGGTAGTGGTTGGAGGTAATGGTTGGAGGTAATGGTTGGAGGTAATGGTTGGAGGTAATGGTTGGAGGTAGTGTTTGTCGGTAATGGTTAGAGGTAGTGGTTGGTGGTAATGGTTGGAGGTAATGATTGGAGGTAGTGTTTGTCGGTAATGGTTAGAGGTAGTGTTTGGAGGTAATGGTTGGAGGTAATGGTTGGAGGTAATGGTTGGAGGTAATGGTTAGAGGTAATGGTTAGAGGTAGTGGTTGGAGGTAGTGGTTGGAGGTAGTGGTTGGAGGTTGTGGTTGGAGGTTGTGGTTGGAGGTAGTGGTTGGAGGTAATGGTTGGAGGTAATGGTTGGATGTAGTGGTTGGAGGTAATGGTTGGAGGTAGTGGTTGATTGTAGTGGTTGGTGGTAGTGGTTGGAGGTAATGGTTAGAGGTAGTGGTTGGAGGTAGTGGTTGGTGGTAGTGGTTGGAGGTAGTGGTTAGAAGTAATGGTTGGATGTAATGGTAGGGAGGTAATGGTTAGAGGTAATGGTTAGAGGTAATGGTTAGAGGTAGTGGTTGGAGGTAGTGGTTGGAGGTAGTGGTTGGAGGTAATGGTTGGAGGTAATGGTTGGAGGTAATGGTTGGAGGTAGTGTTTGTCGGTAATGGTTAGAGGTAGTGGTTGGTGGTAATGGTTGGAGGTAATGGTTGGAGGTAGTGTTTGTCGGTAATGGTTAGAGGTAGTGTTTGGAGGTAATGGTTGGAGGTAATGGTTGGAGGTAATGGTTAGAGGTAATGGTTAGAGGTAGTGGTTGGAGGTAGTGGTTGGAGGTAGTGGTTGGAGGTAGTGGTTGGAGGTTGTGGTTGGAGGTTGTGGTTGGAGGTTGTGGTTGGAGGTTGTGGTTGGAGGTTGTGGTTGGAGGTTGTGGTTGGAGGTAGTGGTTGGAGGTAATGGTTGGATGTAGTGGTTGGAGGTAATGGTTGGAGGTAGTGGTTGGTGGTAGTGGTTAGAGGTAATGGTTGGAGGTAATGGTTGGAGGTGGTGGTTGGAGGTAGTGGTTGGAGGTAGTGGTTGGTGGTAATGGTTAGAGGTAGTGGTTGGATGTAATGGTTGGAGGTAATGGTTGGAGGTGGTGGTTGGAGGTGGTGGTTGGAGGTGGTGGTTGGAGGTGGTGGTTAGAGGTAGTGGTTGGAGGTGGTGGTTAGAGGTAGTGGTTGGAGGTAGTGGTTGGAGGTAATGGTTGGAGGTAATGGTTGGAGGTAGTGGTTGGAGGTAATGGTAGGGAGGTAATGGTTAGAGGTAATGGTTAGAGGTAATGGTTGGAGGTAGTGGTTAGTGGTAATGGTTGGTGGTAATGGTTGGAGGTAATGGTTGGAGGTAATGGTGAGGTAATGGTTGGTGATAATGATTTGTAGTAATGGTTGGTGGTAATGGTTGGAGGTAATGGTGAGGCAATGGTTGGTGGTAATGAATTGTGGTAATGGTTGGTGGTAATGGTTGGAGGCAATGGTGAGGTAATGGTTGGTGGTAATGGTGAGGTAATGGTTGGTGATAATGATTTGTGGTAATGGTTGGTGGTAATGGTTGGAGGTAATGGTGAGGTAATGGTTGGTGGTAATGTTAGGGGCAGGTATAATCAGGGATTCTGACATGCCTTTTAGTCACCTCAGCACTCCCATGATCAGGAGTTCATTATTTAGCCTGTCAGCTTCCTACTGGGAGGGGTGACTCTGTAGTCAATTTCTCCCTCCGGTAGCGTGACCTCATCTCTACCTGGAGAGAGTCCCAAATGGCAACCTGTACTCTATAAAGTGGTACTGAGCCCTAGTCCCACCTCTCTGACTCAGCAATACTCACCCTGTACTCTATAAAGTGGTACTGAGCCCTAGTCCCACCCCTCTGACTCAGCCCTACTCACCCTGTACTCTATAAAGTGGTACTGAGCCCTAGTCCCACCTCTCTGGCTCCCAACACTAGGAGAGAGGATAGAGGGGGAGGGATGGAGGTATGCTCTGTCCAGTCTTCTGCTTGTCCCAACACTAGGAGAGAGGATAGAGGGGGAGGGATGGAGGTATGCTCTGTCCAGTCTTCTGCTTGTCCCAACACTAGGAGAGAGGATAGAGGGGGAGGGATGGAGGTATGCTCTCTCCAGTCTTCTGCTTGTCCCAACTCTAGGAGAGAGGATAGAGGGGTAGGGATGGAGGTATGCTCTCTCCAGTCCTCTGCTTGTCCCAACACTAGGAGAGAGGATAGAGGGGGAGGGATGGAGGTATGCTCTGTCCAGTCTTCTGCTTGTCCCAACACTAGGAGAGAGGATAGAGGGGGAGGGATGGAGGTATGCTCTGTCCAGTCTTCTGCTTGTCCCAACACTAGGAGAGAGGATAGAGGGGGAGGGATGGAGGTATGCTCTCTCCAGTCTTCTGCTTGTCCCAACTCTAGGAGAGAGGATAGAGGGGTAGGGATGGAGGTATGCTCTCTCCAGTCCTCTGCTTGTCCCAACAGTAGGAGAGAGGATAGAGGGGGAGGGATGGAGGTATGCTCTCTCCAGTATTCTGCTTGTCCCAACACTAGGAGAGAGGATAGAGGGGGAGGGATGGAGGTATGCTCTGTCCAGTCTTCTGCTTGTCCCAACACTAGGAGAGAGGATAGAGGGGGAGGGATGGAGGTATGCTCTGTCCAGTCTTCTGCTTGTCCCAACACTAGGAGAGAGGATAGAGGGGGAGGGATGGAGGTATGCTCTCTCCAGTCTTCTGCTTGTCCCAACACTAGGAGAGAGGATAGAGGGAGGGATGGAGGTATGCTCTCTCCAGTCTTCTGCTTGTCCCAACACTAGGAGAGAGGATAGAGGGGGAGGGATGGAGGTATGCTCTCTCCAGTCCTCTGCTTGTCCCAACACTAGGAGAGAGGATAGAGGGGGAGGGATGACGGTATACTCTGTCTAGTCTTCTGCTTGTCCCAACACTAGGAGAGAGGATAGAGGGGGAGGGATGGAGGTATGCTCTGTCCAGTCTTCTGCTTGTCCCAACACTAGGAGAGGGGATAGAGGGGGAGGGATGGAGGTATGCTCTGTCCAGTCTTCTGCTTGTCCCAACACTAGGAGAGAGGATAGGGATGGAGGTATGCTCTCTCCAGTCCTCTGCTTGTCCCAACACTAGGAGAGAGGATAGAGGGGGAGGGATGGAGGGATGGAGGGATGGAGGTATGCTCTCTCCAGTCTTCTGCTTGTCCCAACACTAGGAGAGAGGATAGAGGGGGAGGGATGGAGGTATGCTCTGTCCAGTCTTCTGCTTGTCCCAACACTAGGAGAGAGGATAGAGGGGGAGGGATGGAGGTATGCTCTGTCCAGTCTTCTGCTTGTCCCAACACTAGGAGAGAGGATAGAGGGGGAGGGATGGAGGTATGCTCTCTCCAGTCTTCTGCTTGTCCCAACACTAGGAGAGAGGATAGAGGGAGGGATGGAGGTATGCTCTCTCCAGTCTTCTGCTTGTCCCAACACTAGGAGAGAGGATAGAGGGGGAGGGATGGAGGTACGCTCTCTCCAGTCCTCTGCTTGTCCCAACACTAGGAGAGAGGATAGAGGGGGAGGGATGACGGTATACTCTGTCTAGTCTTCTGCTTGTCCCAACACTAGGAGAGAGGATAGAGGGGGAGGGATGGAGGTATGCTCTGTCCAGTCTTCTGCTTGTCCCAACACTAGGAGAGGGGATAGAGGGGGAGGGATGGAGGTATGCTCTGTCCAGTCTTCTGCTTGTCCCAACACTAGGAGAGAGGATAGGGATGGAGGGATGGAGGTATGCTCTCTCCAGTCCTCTGCTTGTCCCAACACTAGGAGAGAGGATAGAGGGGGAGGGATGGAGGGATGGAGGGATGGAGGTATGCTCTCTCCAGTCTTCTGCTTGTCCCAACACTAGGAGAGAGGATAGAGGGGGAGGGATGGAGGTATGCTCTCTCCTGTCTTCTGCTTGTTCCAACACTAGGAGAGAGGATAGAGGGGGAGGGATGGAGGTATGCTCTCTCCAGTCTTCTGCTTGTCCCAACACTAGGAGAGAGGATAGAGGGGGAGGGATGGAGGTATGCTCTCTCCAGTCTTCTGCTTGTCCCAACACTAGGAGAGAGGATAGAGGGAGGGATGGAGGTATGCTCTCTCCAGTCTTCTGCTTGTCCCAACACTAGGAGAGAGGATAGAGGGGGAGGGATGGAGGTATGCTCTCTCCAGTCCTCTGCTTGTCCCAACACTAGGAGAGAGGATAGAGGGGGAGGGATGACGGTATACTCTGTCTAGTCTTCTGCTTGTCCCAACACTAGGAGAGAGGATAGAGGGGGAGGGATGGAGGTATGCTCTGTCCAGTCTTCTGCTTGTCCCAACACTAGGAGAGGGGATAGAGGGGGAGGGATGGAGGTATGCTCTGTCCAGTCTTCTGCTTGTCCCAACACTAGGAGAGAGGATAGGGATGGAGGGATGGAGGTATGCTCTCTCCAGTCCTCTGCTTGTCCCAACACTAGGAGAGAGGATAGAGGGGGAGGGATGGAGGGATGGAGGGATGGAGGTATGCTCTCTCCAGTCTTCTGCTTGTCCCAACACTAGGAGAGAGGATAGAGGGGGAGGGATGGAGGTATGCTCTCTCCTGTCTTCTGCTTGTTCCAACACTAGGAGAGAGGATAGAGGGGGAGGGATGGAGGTATGCTCTCTCCAGTCTTCTGCTTGTCCCAACACTAGGAGAGAGGATATAGGGGGAGGGATGGAGGTATGCTCTCTCCAGTCCTCTGCTTGTCCCAACACTAGGAGAGAGGATAGAGGGGGAAGGATGGAGGTATGCTCTCTCTAGTCCTCTGCTTGTCCCAACACTAGGAGAGAGGATAGAGGGGGAGGGATGGAGGGATGGAGGTATGCTCTCTCCAGTCCTCTGCTTGTCCTAACACTAGGAGAGAGGATAGAGGGGGGGGGGTGTAGGTATGCTCTCTCCAGTCTTCTGCTTGTCCCAACACTAGGAGAGAGGATAGAGGGGGGGATGGAGGTATGCTCTCTCCAGTCCTCTGCTTGTCCCAACACTAGGAGAGAGGATAGAGGGGGAGGGATGGAGGCATGCTCTATCCAGTCTTCTGCTTGTCCCAACACTAGGAGAGAGGATAGAGGGGGAGGGATGGAGGTATGCTCTCTCCAGTATTCTGCTTGTCCCAACACTAGGAGAGAGGATAGAGGGGGAGAGATGGAGGTATGCTCTGTCCAGTATTCTGCTTGTCCCAACACTAGGAGAGAGGATAGAGGGGGAGGGATGACGATATGCTCTGTCTAGTCTTCTGCTTGTCCCAACACTAGGATAGAGGGGGAGGGATGGAGGTATGCTCTGTCCAGTCTTCTGCTTGTCCCAACACTAGGATAGAGAGGGAGGGATGGAGGTATGCTCTGTCCAGTCTTCTGCCTGTCCCAACACTAGGAGAGAGGATAGAGGGGGATGGATGGAGGTATGCGCTGTCCAGTCTTCTGCTTGTCCCAACACTAGGAGAGAGGATAGAGGGGGGGGGGGTGGGGGGTGTGGAGGCAGCTGCTGGTAAACATCCAGTGATTTTGCAGAGAGCCACCTCAATTTACAAAAATTCTCATAATACATTTTGGTGAAAATACAAGTGTTACGCATGGAACTTTAGATACTCTTCTCCTTAATGCAACCGCTGTGTCAGATTTCAAAAAAGCTTTACGGAAAAAGCAAACCATGCAATGATCTGAGTACGGCTCTCAGAGAACAAACCAGCCAAAGAAATATCCAGTCAGAAATAACATTATAAATATTCACTTACATTTGATGGTCTTCATCAGAATGCACTCCCAGGAATCCCAGTTCCACAATAAATGTTTGTTTTGTTCGATAAGGTCCATCATTTATGTCCAAATAGCTACTTTTGTTAGCGCTTTTGGTAAACAAATCCAACCTCACGAAGCGTGTTCACTAGGAGCTGATGAAATGTCAAAAAGTTCCGTTACAGTATGTAGAAATATGTCAAATGATGTATAGAATCAATCTTTAGGATGTTTTTAACATAAATCTACAATAATGTTCCAACCGGAGAATTCCTTTGTCTGTAGAAAAGCAATGGAACGCAAGCTACCTCTCTCATGACCGCGCGTCACGAGCCCGTGGCTCTCTGCCAGACCACTGACTCAAAGAGCCCTTATGAGCCCCTCCTTTACAGTAGAAGCCACAAACAAGTTTCTAAAGACTGTTGACATCTAGTGGAAGCCTTAGGAAGTGCAACATGACCAATATCCCACTGTATCTTCAATAGGGAATGAGTTGAAAAACAACCAACCTCAGATTTCCCACTTCCTGGTTAGATTTTTTCTCAGGTTTTTGCCTACCATATGAGTTCTGTTATACTCACAGACATCATTCAAACAGTTTTAGAAACGTCAGAGTGTTTTCTATCCAAATATACTATAATATGCATATATTAGCAACTGGGACTGAGTAGCAGGCTGTTTACTCTGGGCACCTCTGGGCACCTTATTCATCCAAGCTACTCAATACTGCCCCCAGCCATAAGAAGTTAAATATTGACTGGCTACATCAGAAAATCATAGAGTACTGATGCCCGACTTTGACTGGCTTACATCAAGCTGCCCACTCAAGAAAAAGCTTCAAACTGTAGCCAGTGCCTGCAGGTTATCAGTCAACCTACCAGGGTAGTTACAAACAGCACAGGCATTAAATCATCAACATGTATTGATCACATCTTTATTAATGCTGCAGAAATCTGCTCTAAAGCAGTATCCAGATCCATCGGATGTAGTGATCACAATATAGTAGCCATATCTAGGAAAACCAAAGTTCCAAAGGCTGGGTCTAATATAGTGTATAAGAGGTCATACAATACGTTCTGTAGTGATTCCTATGTTGATGTAAACAATATATGCTGGTCTGTGATGAGTAATGAGGAGCAACCAGACGCTGCTAATAGAGTGTAAGAGGTCATACAATAAGTTGTGTAGTTATTATATGTTATTGATGTAAAGAACATTTGTTGGTCCGTGGTGTGTAATGAGGATAAACAGACACTGCACATTTATGAAATTGCTTATCCCAGTTACTAATAAGCACCCATTAAGAAAATGACTGTAAAAACTGTTAAATCCCTGTGGATTGATGAGGAATTGAAGAATTGTATGGTTGAGAGGGAAGAGGCAAAAGGAATGGCAAGTAAGTCTGGCTGCACAACCGATTTGGCAAACGTACTGCAAACTGAGAAATCATGTGACTAAACTGAGTAAAAATAAGAAGAAACTACACAATGAAACAAAGAAACATGACACAAAGAATGATAGTTAAAAAGCTTTGGAGCACCTTGAATTAAAGTTTGGGAAAGAAAGGCAAACTCTGCTCCATTATTAATTGAATCAGATGGCTCATTCATCACAAAACCCACTGATATTGCCTAGTACTTTGTAATAGGGACAGCCCCATTTTTTTCAATGTTCGCCTGAAATGACCCAAATCTAACTGCCTGTAGCTCAGGCCCTGAAGCAAGGATATGCATATTCTTGGTACCATTTGAAAGGAAACACTTTGAAGTTTGTGGAAATGTGAATTGAATGTAGGAGAATATAACACAATAGATCTGGTAGAAGAAAATACAAAGAAAAACAACCAATCTTTTTCTACCACCATCTTTGAAATGCAACAGAAAGGTCCCAGTTCCAGCCATCACTCTGGTTGTAGTTCTAGCCATTACTCTGGTCCCACATCTAGCCATCACTCTGGTCCCACATTCAGCCATCACTCTGGTCCCACATCTAGCCATCACTCTGTTCCCACATCTAGCCATCACTCTGGTCCCACATCTAGCCATCACTCTGGTCGTAGTTCAGAGGGTGTCCACAAGATGGCAGCAGTGTTTCAGACGGATGACTTGAAGTATGAGTGAACTACATGACATTTAGTGTGAAGTCACCCAGGTACATTTGGGCAAATCGTGACGGAGACATTCACATTCATATAATATTTTTCTGCAAGAATATCGTCAAATCTGTGTACTTGGACTTTGATTCAGCTTTTCCAGTATTAGTAGACATATTATAAGTTCAACATTTCCAAAACAACCAGTTTTCATTACTTCATAACTCTTCTTAGAATTGTTGTCCGAAAGGAAAAGGCTGTCGCACAGGGTTAGTAAGTACATTTTACGACAGTTACAGTGCCTTGCGAAAGTATTCGGCCCCCTTGAACTTTGCGACCTTTTGCCACATTTCAGGCTTCAAACATAAAGATATAAAACTGTATTTTTTTGTGAAGAATCAACAAGTCGGACACAATCATGAAGTGGAACGACGTTTATTGGATATTTCAAACTTTTTTAACAAATCAAAAACTGAAAAATTGGGCGTGCAAAATTATTCAGCCCCCTTAAGTTAATACTTTGTAGCGCCACCTTTTGCTGCGATTACAGCTGTAAGTCGCTTGGGGTATGTCTCTATCAGTTTTGCACATCGAGAGACTGACATTTTTTCCCATTCCTCCTTGCAAAACTGGACTTTGACTTGGCCATTCTAACACCTTGATATGTTTATTTTCGAACCATTCCATTGTAGATTTTGCTTTATGTTTTGGATCATTGTCTTGTTAGTAGACAAATCTCCGTCCCAGTCTCAGGTCTTTTGCAGACTCCATCAGGTTTTGTTCCAGAATGGTCCTGTATTTGGCTCCATCCATCTTCCCATCAATTTTAACCATCTTCCCTGTCCCTGCTGAAGAAAAGCAGGCCCAAACCATGATGCTGCCACCACCATGTTTGACAGTGGGGATGGTGTGTTAAGCTGTGTTGCTTTTACGCCAAACATAACGTTTTGCATTGTTGCCAAAAAGTTCAATTTTGGTTTCATCTGACCAGAGCACCTTCTTCCACATGTTTGGTGTGTCTCCCAGGTGGCTTGTGGCAAACTTTAAACGACACTTTTTATGGATATCTTTAAGAAATGGCTTTCTTCTTGCCACTCTTCCATAAAGGCCAGATTTGTGCAATATACGACTGATTGTTGTCCTATGGACAGAGTCTCCCACCTCAGCTGTAGATCTCTGCAGTTCATCCAGAGTGATCATAGGCCTCTTGGCTGCATCTCTGATCAGTCTTCTCCTTGTATGAGCTGAAAGTTTAGAGGGACGGCCAGGTCTTGGTAGATTTGCAGTGGTCTGATACTCCTTCCATTTCAATATTATCGCTTGCACAGTGCTCCTTGGGATGTTTAAAGCTTGGGAAATCTTTTTGTATCCAAATCCGGCTTTAAACTTCTTCACAACAGTATCTCGGACCTGCCTGGTGTGTTCCTTGTTCTTCATGATGCTCTCTGCGCTTTTAACGGACCTCTGAGACTATCACAGTGCAGGTGCATTTATACGGAGACTTGATTACACACAGGTGGATTGTATTTATCATCATTAGTCATTTAGGTCAACATTGGATCATTCAGAGATCCTCACTGAACTTCTGGAGAGAGTTTGCTGCACTGAAAGTAAAGGGGCTGAATAATTTTGCACGGCCAATTTTTCAGTTTTTGATTTGTTAAGAAAGTTTGAAATATCCAATAAATGTCGTTCCACTTCATGATTGTGTCCCACTTGTTGTTGATTCTTCACAAAAAAATACAGTTTTATATCTTCATGTTTGAAGCCTGAAATGTGGCAAAAGGTCGCAAAGTTCAAGGGGGCCGAATGCTTTCACAAGGCACTGTACAGGGTTTCCTGATACTCCCGTAAAGCTCAGCTCATTGGCTATCTAGCTAGCTTTGTTTGATCCCATTTGGTGTTTATTTGACAAAGATACAATCGATCAAATGAAGACCGGCCGCCTCATCAAATTATTGTTGTCTATCAACAATGACAAGCCACCGAGGTCTGACAACTTGGATGGAAAATTACTGAGGATAATAGCAGACGATATTGCCGCTCCTATTTGTCACATCTTCAATCTAAGCCTACTAGAAAGTGTCTCAGGCCTGGAGGGAAGCTAAATCATTCCACCCCCTAATAATAGTAAAGCCCCCTTTACTGGCTCAAATAGCCAACCAATCAGCCTGTTACCAACCCTTAGTAAACTTCTGGAAGAAATGATGTTTGACCAGATACAATGCTATTTCACAGTAAACAAATGGACAACAGACTTTCAGCATGCTTTTAGGGAAGGAATTCAACAAGCACAGCTCTTACACAAATGACTGATTGGCTGAGATACATTTATGATAACATTTTGTGGGGGCTGTTTTGTTAGACTTCATTGCTGCTCTTGACCTATGGATCATAGTCTGCTGCTGTGTCACGGCTTTACACCCCCTGCTATAATGTGGATAAAGAGTTATCTGTCTAACAGAACACAGATGGTGTTCTTTAATGGAATCCTCTCCAACATATTCAAACCAAACCAAATCTAATTGTATCAGTCACATATGCCCCGAATACAACAGTGAAATTATTACTTACAAGACCTTAACCAACAATGCAGTGTTCAGAAAATATTTACTAAATAAACTGAAGTAAAAAAAAAAAACAGTAACACAATAAAACATACATCTCCTGTGTGTTTGGACCATGATAGTTTGTTGATGATGTGAACACCAAAGAACTTACAACTCTCAACCCGCTACACTACAGCCCCATCAATATGAATGGGGTCGTGTTCAGCCTTCCTTTTCCTGTAGTCCACGATCATCTTTTTTGTCTTGCTCACGTTGAGGGAGAGGTTGTTGTCCTGGCACCACACAGCTAGGTCACTGACCTCCTCCCTATTGGCTGTCTCATTGTTGTCGGTGATCAGGCCTACCACCGTTGTGTCATCAGAAAACTTAATGTTGAAGTCGTGCTTGGCCACGCAGTCGTGGGTGAACTGGGAGTACAGGAGGGGTCTGAGCACGCACCCCTGAGGGACCCCCGTGTCGAGGATCAGCGTGGCAGATGTTTTGTTGCCTACCCTTTCCACCTGGGGGCGGACCGTCAGGAAGTCCAGGATCCAGTTGCAGAGGGAGGTGTTTAGTTCCAGGGTCCTTAGCTTAGTGATGAGCTTTATGGGCATTATGGTGTTGAACGCTGAGCTGTAGTCAATGAACAGCATTCTCACATAGGTGTTCCTTTTGTCCAGGTTGGAAAGGGCAGTATGGAGTGCGATTGAGATTGTGTCATCTGTGGATCTGTTGGGGTGTTATGCGAATTGTTGTTGGGGTGGTATGCACTTCATGGCTACAGACGTGAGTGCTACAGGGCGGTAATCATTTAGCCAGATTACCTTCGCTTTCTTGGGCACAGGGACTGTGGTGGTCTGCTTGAAACATGTTGGTATTACAGACTCAGTCAGGGAGAGGTTGAAAATGTCTCCGCATGCTCTGAGTACACGTCCTGGTAATCCGTCTGGCCCCCACGGCCTTGTGAATGCTGACCTATTTAAAGGTCTTGTCCACATCGGCTACAGAGAAACCAGGTAGAATCAGGAATTCCCCAGGGCAGATGTGTAGGCCCCTTACTTTTTCAATCTTTACTAACGACATGCCACTGGCTTTGAGTAAAGCTCATGTGTCTATGTATGCTGATGACTCAACACTATACACGTCAGCGACTACAGCGACTGAAATGACTGCAACACTCAACAAAGAACTGCAGTTAGTTTCAAAATGGGTGGCAAGGAATAAGTTCATCCTAAATATTTCAAAAACGAAATCATTCACAGATCATAAACTAAACCTCAACTAAATATTGTGATAAATAAGTTGAGGAGAGTGAACCACATGGAGTAAACCTGGATTGTTAACTGTCATGGTCAAAACATAGAGATACAACTGTAGCTAAAATGGGGACAAGTCTGTCCATAATAAAACACTGCTCTACCTACTACCTCTGCCTATCTTAATCTTTTCTTTTTGTTGGTTTCGTCACTTTTTTCAATCTTCCTCTGACCAGTGTCTGTGTTATTTTGCCCATCTTAATCTTTTATTTTTATTGGCCAGTCTGAGATATGGCCTTTTCTTTGCAACTCTGCATAGAAGGCCAACATCCCGGAGTCGCCTCTTCACTGTTGACGTTGAGACGGGTGTTTTGCGGGTACTATTTAAGGAAGCTGACAGTTGAGGACTTGTAAGGCGTCTGTTTCTCAAACTAGACACTCTAATGTACTCTTGCTCAGTTGTACACCAGGGCCTCCCACTCCTCGTTCTATTCTGGTTAGAGCCAGCTTGCACTATTCTGTGAAGGGAGTAGTAGTACACAGCGTTGTACGAGATATTTCGTTTTTTGGCAATTTCTCGCATGGAATAGCCATCATTTCTTAGAACAAGAATAGACTGAAGACTTTCAGAAGAAAGTCTTTGTTTCTGGCCATTTTGAGCCTGTAATCAAATACACAAATGCTGATGCTCCAGATACTCAACTAGTCTACTCGGCCAGTTTTATTGCTTCTTTAACCAGAAAGACAGTTTTCAGCTTTGCTAACATAATTGCAAAAGGGTTTTCTAATGATCAATTATCCTTTTAAAATGATCATCTTGGATTAGCTAACACAACGTAGCATTGGAACACAGGAGAGATGGTTGCTGATAATGGGCCTCTGAACGCCTATGTAGATATTCCATAAATCATCCGTTTCCAGCTACAATAGTCATTTACAGCATTAACAATGTCTACACTGTATTTCTGATCAATTTGATGTTATTTTAATGGACATAAAAATGTGCTTTTCTTTCAAAACAAGGACATTTCTATGTGACCCCAAACTTTTGAGCGGTGGTCTGTACAGTACCAGTCTGTGTGGATTTGATTTGATTTGAGCGGTGGTCTGTACAGTACCAGTCTGTGTGGATTTGATTTGATTTGAGCGGTGGTCTGTACAGTACCAGTCTGTGTGGATTTGATTTGATTTGAGCGGTGGTCTGTACAGTACCAGTCTATGTGTTGATTTGAGTGGTGGTCTGTACAGTACCAGTCTATGTGTGGATTTGAGTGGTGGTCTATACAGTACCAGTCTATGTGTTGATTTGAGTGGTGGTCTGTACAGTACCAGTCTGTTTGGATTTGATTTGATTTGAGTGGTGGTCTGTACAGTACCAGTCTGTGTGGATTTGATTTGATTTGAGCGGTGGTCTGTACAGTACCAGTCTATGTGGATTTGATTTGAGTGGTGGTCTGTACAGTACCAGTCTATGTGGATTTGATTTGAGCGGTGGTCTGTACAGTACCAGTCTATGTGTGGATTTGATTTGAGTGGTGGTCTGTACAGTACCAGTCTGTGTGGATTTGATTTGAGCGGTGGTCTGTACAGTACCAGTCTGTGTGGATTTGATTTGAGCGGTGGTCTGTACAGTACCAGTCTATGTGTGGATTTGATTTGATTTGAGTGATGGCTTGTACAGTACCAGTCTGTACAGTACCAGTCTGTGTGGATTTGATTTGAGCGGTGGTCTGTACAGTACCAGTCTGTGTGTGGATTTGAGTGGTGGTCTATACAGTACCAGTCTATGTGGATTTGATTTGAGCGGTGGTCTGTACAGTACCAGTCTATGTGTGGATTTGATTTGAGTGGTGGTCTGTACAGTACCAGTCTGTGTGGATTTGATTTGAGCGGTGGTCTGTACAGTACCAGTCTGTGTGTGGATTTGATTTGAGTGGTGGTCTGTACAGTGCCAGTCTATGTGTGGATTTGATTTGAGTGGTGGTCTGTACAGTACCAGTCTGTATGTGGATTTGATTTGATTTGAGTGATGGCTTGTACAGTACCAGTCTGTACAGTACCAGTCTGTTTGGATTTGATTTGATTTGAGTGGTGGTCTGTACAGTACCAGTCTGTGTGGATTTGATTTGATTTGAGCGGTGGTCTGTACAGTAACAGTCTATGTGGATTTGATTTGAGTGGTGGTCTGTACAGTACCAGTCTGTGTGGATTTGATTTGAGCGGTGGTCTGTACAGTACCAGTCTGTGTGGATTTGATTTGAGCGGTGGTCTGTAAGTACCAGTCTATGTGTGGATTTGATTTGATTTGAGTGATGGCTTGTACAGTACCAGTCTGTACAGTACCAGTCTGTGTGGATTTGATTTGAGCGGTGGTCTGTACAGTACCAGTCTGTGTGGATTTGAGTGGTGGTCTGTACAGTACCAGTCTGTGTGGATTTGATTTGAGCGGTGGTCTGTAAGTACCAGTCTATGTGTGGATTTGATTTGATTTGAGTGATGGCTTGTACAGTACCAGTCTGTACAGTACCAGTCTATGTGGATTTGATTTGAGCGGTGGTCTGTACAGTACCAGTCTATGTGTGGATTTGATTTGAGTGGTGGTCTGTACAGTACCAGTCTGTGTGGATTTGATTTGAGCGGTGGTCTGTACAGTACCAGTCTGTGTGGATTTGATTTGAGTGGTGGTCTGTACAGTACCAGTCTGTGTGTGGATTTGATTTGAGTGGTGGTCTGTACAGTGCCAGTCTATGTGTGGATTTGATTTGAGCGGTGGTCTGTACAGTACCAGTCTGTATGGATTTGATTTGATTTGAGCGGTGGTCTGTACAGTACCAGTCTGTGTGGATTTGATTTGAGTGGTGGTCTGTGCAGTACCAGTCTGTGTGGATTTGATTTGATTTGAGCGGTGGTCTGTACAGTACCAGTCTGTGTGTTGATTTGAGTGGTGGTCTGTACAGTACCAGTCTGTACAGTACCAGTCTGTGTGGATTTGATTTGATTTGAGCGGTGGTCTGTACAGTACCAGTCTGTGCAGTACCAGTCTGTGTGGATTTGATTTGATTTGAGCGGTGGTCTGTACAGTACCAGTATGTGTGGATTTGATTTGAGCGGTGGTCTATACAGTACCAGTCTGTGCAGTACCAGTCTGTGTGGATTTGATTTGATTTGAGCGGTGGTCTGTACAGTACCAGTCTGTGTGTTGATTTGAGTGGTGGTCTGTACAGTACCAGTCTGTACAGTACCAGTCTGTGTGGATTTGATTTGATTTGAGCGGTGGTCTGTACAGTACCAGTCTGTGTGGATTTGATTTGAGCGGTGGTCTGTACAGTACCAGTCTATGTGTTGATTTGATTGGTGGTCTGTACAGTACCAGTCTGTGTGGATTTGATTTGATTTGAGTGGTGGTCTGTACAGTACCTGTCTGTGTGGATTTGATTTGATTTGAGTGGTGGTCTGTACAGTACCAGTCTATGTGGATTTGATTTGAGCGTTGGTCTGTACAGTACCAGTCTGTATGGATTTGATTTGAGCGGTGGTCTGTACAGTACCAGTCTATGTGTTGATTTGATTGGTGGTCTGTACAGTACCAGTCTGTATGTGGATTTGATTTGATTTGAGCGGTGGTCTGTACAGTACCAGTCTATGTGGATTTGATTTGAGCGGTGGTCTGTACAGTACCAGTCTGTGTGGATTTGATTTGAGCGGTGGTCTGTACAGTACCAGTCTGTATGGATTTGATTTGAGTGGTGGTCTGTACAGTACCAGTCTGTGTGTTGATTTGAGTGGTGGTCTGTACAGTACCAGTCTATGTGTTGATTTGAGTGGTGGTCTGTACAGTACCAGTCTGTTTGGATTTGATTTGATTTGAGTGATGGCTTGTACAGTACCAGTCTGTACAGTACCAGTCTGTGTGGATTTGATTTGATTTGAGCGGTGGTCTGTACAGTACCAGTCTATGTGGATTTGATTTGATTTGAGCGGTGGTCTGTACAGTACCAGTCTGTGTGGATTTGATTTGATTTGAGCGGTGGTCTGTACAGTACCAGTCTGTGTGTGGATTTGAGTGGTGGTCTATACAGTACCAGTCTATGCGTTGATTTGAGTGGTGGTCTATACAGTACCATTCTATGTGTTGATTTGAGTGATGGTCTGTACAGTACCAGTCTATGCGTTGATTTGAGTGGTGGTCTGTACAGTACCAGTCTATGCATTGATTTGAGTGGTGGTCTGTACAGTACCAGTCTATGTGGATTTGATTTGATTTGAGTGGTGGTCTGTACAGTACCAGTCTGTGTGGATTTGATTTGATTTGAGCGGTGGTCTGTACAGTACCAGTCTATGCGTTGATTTGAGTGGTGGTCTGTACAGTTCCAGTCTATGCGTTGATTTGAGTGGTGGTCTGTACAGTACCAGTCTTTGTGGATTTGATTTGATTTGAGTGGTGGTCTGTACAGTACCAGTCTGTGTGGATTTGATTTGATTTGAGCGGTGGTCTGTACAGTACCAGTCTATGCGTTGATTTGAGTGGTGGTCTGTACAGTACCAGTCTTTGTGGATTTGATTTGATTTGAGTGGTGGTCTATACAGTACCAGTCTATGCGTTGATTTGAGTGGTGGTCTGTACAGTACCAGTCTGTGTGGATTTGATTTGATTTGAGCGGTGGTCTGTACAGTACCAGTCTATGCGTTGATTTGAGTGGTGGTCTATACAGTGCCAGTCTATGCGTTGATTTGAGTGGTGGTCTGTACAGTACCAGTCTGTGTGGATTTGATTTGATTTGAGCGGTGGTCTGTACAGTACCAGTCTGTGTGGATTTGATTTGATTTGAGCGGTGGTCTGTACAGTACCAGTCTGTGTGGATTTGATTTGATTTGAGCGGTGGTCTGTACAGTACCAGTCTGTGTGGATTTGATTTGAGCGGTGGTCTGTACAGTACCAGTCTATGTGTGGATTTGAGTGGTGGTCTGTACAGTACCAGTCTGTACAGTACCAGTCTATGTGTGGATTTGAGTGGTGGTCTATACAGTACCAGTCTGTGTTGATATGGGTGGTGGTCTGTACAGTACCAGTCTGTATGTGGATTTGATTTGATTTGAGTGATGGCTTGTACAGTACCAGTCTGTACAGTACCAGTCTGTTTGGATTTGATTTGATTTGAGTGGTGGTCTGTACAGTACCAGTCTGTGTGGATTTGATTTGATTTGAGTGGTGGTCTGTACAGTACCAGTCTATGTGGATTTGATTTGAGTGGTGGTCTGTACAGTACCAGTCTATGTGGATTTGATTTGAGCGGTGGTCTGACAGTACCAGTCTATGTGTGGATTTGATTTGAGTGGTGGTCTGTACAGTACCAGTCTGTGTGGATTTGATTTGAGCGGTGGTCTGTACAGTACCATTCTGTGTGGATTTGATTTGAGCGGTGGTCTGTACAGTACCAGTCTATGTGTGGATTTGATTTGATTTGAGTGATGGCTTGTACAGTACCAGTCTGTACAGTACCAGTCTGTGTGGATTTGATTTGATTTGAGCGGTGGTCTGTACAGTACCAGTCTGTGTGTGGATTTGAGTGGTGGTCTATACAGTACCAGTCTATGTGGATTTGATTTGAGCGGTGGTCTGTACAGTACCAGTCTATGTGTGGATTTGATTTGAGTGGTGGTCTGTACAGTACCAGTCTGTGTGGATTTGATTTGAGCGGTGGTCTGTACAGTACCAGTCTGTGTGGATTTGATTTGAGTGGTGGTCTGTACAGTACCAGTCTGTGTGTGGATTTGATTTGAGTGGTGGTCTGTACAGTGCCAGTCTATGTGTGGATTTGATTTGAGCGGTGGTCTGTACAGTACCAGTCTATGTGTGGATTTGATTTGATTTGAGCGGTGGTCTGTACAGTACCAGTCTGTATGGATTTGATTTGATTTGAGCGGTGGTCTGTACAGTACCAGTCTGTACAGTACCATTCTGTGTGGATTTGATTTGATTTGAGCGGTGGTCTGTACAGTACCAGTCTGTGCAGTACCAGTCTGTGTGGATTTGATTTGATTTGAGCGGTGGTCTGTACAGTACCAGTATGTGTGGATTTGATTTGAGCGGTGGTCTATACAGTACCAGTCTGTGCAGTACCAGTCTGTGTGGATTTGATTTGATTTGAGCGGTGGTCTGTACAGTACCAATCTGTGTGTTGATTTGAGTGGTGGTCTGTACAGTACCAGTCTGTACAGTACCAGTCTGTGTGGATTTGATTTGATTTGAGCGGTGGTCTGTACAGTACCAGTCTGTGCAGTACCAGTCTGTGTGGATTTGATTTGATTTGAGCGGTGGTCTGTACAGTACCAGTATGTGTGGATTTGATTTGAGCGGTGGTCTATACAGTACCAGTCTGTGCAGTACCAGTCTGTGTGGATTTGATTTGATTTGAGCGGTGGTCTGTACAGTACCAATCTGTGTGTTGATTTGAGTGGTGGTCTGTACAGTACCAGTCTGTACAGTACCAGTCTGTGTGGATTTGATTTGATTTGAGCGGTGGTCTGTACAGTACCAGTCTGTGTGGATTTGATTTGAGCGGTGGTCTGTACAGTACCAGTCTGTGTGGATTTGATTTGAGCGGTGGTCTGTACAGTACCAGTTTATGTGTTGATTTGATTGGTGGTCTGTACAGTACCAGTCTGTATGTGGATTTGATTTGATTTGAGCGGTGGTCTGTACAGTACCAGTCTATGTGGATTTGATTTGAGCGGTGGTCTGTACAGTTCCAGTCTGTGTGGATTTGATTTGAGCGGTTGTCTGTACAGTACCAGTCTATGTGTGGATTTGATTTGAGCGGTGGTCTGTACAGTACCAGTCTGTGTGGATTTGATTTGAGCGGTGGTCTGTACAGTACCAGTCTGTATGGATTTGATTTGAGTGGTGGTCTGTACAGTACCAGTCTGTGTGTTGATTTGAGTGGTGGTCTGTACAGTACCAGTCTATGTGTTGATTTGAGTGGTGGTCTGTACAGTACCAGTCTGTGTGGATTTGATTTGATTTGAGTGATGGCTTGTACAGTACCAGTCTGTACAGTACCAGTCTGTGTGGATTTGATTTGATTTGAGCGGTGGTCTGTACAGTACCAGTCTATGTGGATTTGATTTGATTTGAGCGGTGGTCTGTACAGTACCAGTCTGTGTGGATTTGATTTGATTTGAGCGGTGGTCTGTACAGTACCAGTCTGTGTGTGGATTTGAGTGGTGGTCTATACAGTACCAATCTATGCGTTGATTTGAGTGGTGGTCTATACAGTACCAGTCTATGTGTTGATTTGAGTGATGGTCTGTACAGTACCAGTCTATGCGTTGATTTGAGTGGTGGTCTGTACAGTACCAGTCTATGCATTGATTTGAGTGGTGGTCTGTACAGTACCAGTCTATGTGGATTTGATTTGATTTGAGTGGTGGTCTGTACAGTACCAGTCTATGCATTGATTTGAGTGGTGGTCTGTACAGTACCAGTCTGTGTGGATTTGATTTGATTTGAGCGGTGGTCTGTACAGTACCAGTCTATGCGTTGATTTGAGTGGTGGTCTGTACAGTTCCAGTCTATGCGTTGATTTGAGTGGTGGTCTGTACAGTACCAGTCTTTGTGGATTTGATTTGATTTGAGTGGTGGTCTGTACAGTACCAGTCTGTGTGGATTTGATTTGATTTGAGCGGTGGTCTGTACAGTACCAGTCTATGCGTTGATTTGAGTGGTGGTCTGTACAGTACCAGTCTTTGTGGATTTGATTTGATTTGAGTGGTGGTCTGTACAGTACCAGTCTATGCGTTGATTTGAGTGGTGGTCTGTACAGTACCAGTCTGTGTGGATTTGATTTGATTTGAGCGGTGGTCTGTACAGTACCAGTCTGTGTGGATTTGATTTGAGCGGTGGTCTGTACAGTACCAGTCTATGTGTGGATTTGAGTGGTGGTCTGTACAGTACCAGTCTGTACAGTACCAGTCTATGTGTGGATTTGAGTGGTGGTCTATACAGTACCAGTCTATGTGTTGATTTGAGTGGTGGTCTGTACAGTACCAGTCTGTATGTGGATTTGATTTGATTTGAGTGATGGCTTGTACAGTACCAGTCTATGTGGATTTGATTTGAGTGGTGGTCTGTACAGTACCAGTCTGTGTGGATTTGATTTGATTTGAGTGGTGGTCTGTACAGTACCAGTCTGTGTGGATTTGATTTGATTTGAGCGGTGGTCTGTACAGTACCAGTCTATGTGGATTTGATTTGAGTGGTGGTCTGTACAGTACCAGTCTATGTGGATTTGATTTGAGCGGTGGTCGGTACAGTACCAGTCTGTGTGGATTTGATTTGAGTGGTGGTCTGTACAGTACCAGTCTGTACAGTACCAGTCTGTGTGGATTTGATTTGAGCGGTGGTCTGTACAGTACCAGTCTGTGTGGATTTGATTTGAGCGGTGGTCTGTACAGTACCAGTCTGTGTGGATTTGATTTGATTTGAGTGATGGCTTGTACAGTACCAGTCTGTACAGTACCAGTCTGTGTGGATTTGATTTGATTTGAGCGGTGGTCTGTACAGTACCAGTCTGTGTGTGGATTTGAGTGGTGGTCTATACAGTACCAGTCTATGTGGATTTGATTTGAGCGGTGGTCTGTACAGTACCAGTCTATGTGTGGATTTGATTTGAGTGGTGGTCTGTACAGTACCAGTCTGTGTGTGGATTTGATTTGAGTGGTGGTCTGTACAGTGCCAGTCTATGTGTGGATTTGATTTGAGCGGTGGTCTGTACAGTACCAGTCTATGTGTGGATTTGAGTGGTGGTCTATACAGTACCAGTCTATGTGGATTTGATTTGAGCGGTGGTCTGTACAGTACCAGTCTATGTGTGGATTTGATTTGAGTGGTGGTCTGTACAGTACCAGTCTGTGTGTGGATTTGATTTGAGTGGTGGTCTGTACAGTGCCAGTCTATGTGTGGATTTGATTTGAGCGGTGGTCTGTACAGTACCAGTCTATGTGTGGATTTGATTTGATTTGAGCGGTGGTCTGTACAGTACCAGTCTGTATGGATTTGATTTGATTTGAGCGGTGGTCTGTACAGTACCAGTCTGTACAGTACCATTCTGTGTGGATTTGATTTGATTTGAGTGGTGGTCTGTACAGTACCAGTCTGTGCAGTACCAGTCTGTGTGGATTTGATTTGATTTGAGCGGTGGTCTGTACAGTACCAGTATGTGTGGATTTGATTTGAGCGGTAGTCTATACAGTACCAGTCTGTGCAGTACCAGTCTGTGTGGATTTGATTTGATTTGAGCGGTGGTCTGTACAGTACCAATCTGTGTGTTGATTTGAGTGGTGGTCTGTACAGTACCAGTCTGTACAGTACCAGTCTGTGTGGATTTGATTTGATTTGAGCGGTGGTCTGTACAGTACCAGTCTGTGCAGTACCAGTCTGTGTGGATTTGATTTGATTTGAGCGGTGGTCTGTACAGTACCAGTATGTGTGGATTTGATTTGAGCGGTGGTCTATACAGTACCAGTCTGTGCAGTACCAGTCTGTGTGGATTTGATTTGATTTGAGCGGTGGTCTGTACAGTACCAATCTGTGTGTTGATTTGAGTGGTGGTCTGTACAGTACCAGTCTGTACAGTACCAGTCTGTGTGGATTTGATTTGATTTGAGCGGTGGTCTGTACAGTACCAGTCTGTGTGGATTTGATTTGAGCGGTGGTCTGTACAGTACCAGTCTGTGTGGATTTGATTTGAGCGGTGGTCTGTACAGTACCAGTTTATGTGTTGATTTGATTGGTGGTCTGTACAGTACCAGTCTGTATGTGGATTTGATTTGATTTGAGCGGTGGTCTGTACAGTACCAGTCTATGTGGATTTGATTTGAGCGGTGGTCTGTACAGTACCAGTCTGTGTGGATTTGATTTGAGCGGTGGTCTGTACAGTACCAGTCTATGTGTGGATTTGATTTGAGCGGTGGTCTGTACAGTACCAGTCTGTGTGGATTTGATTTGAGCGGTGGTCTGTACAGTACCAGTCTGTATGGATTTGATTTGAGTGGTGGTCTGTACAGTACCAGTCTGTGTGTTGATTTGAGTGGTGGTCTGTACAGTACCAGTCTATGTGTTGATTTGAGTGGTGGTCTGTACAGTACCAGTCTGTGTGGATTTGATTTGATTTGAGTGATGGCTTGTACAGTACCAGTCTGTACAGTACCAGTCTGTGTGGATTTGATTTGATTTGAGCGGTGGTCTGTACAGTACCAGTCTATGTGGATTTGATTTGATTTGAGCGGTGGTCTGTACAGTACCAGTCTGTGTGGATTTGATTTGATTTGAGCGGTGGTCTGTACAGTACCAGTCTGTGTGTGGATTTGAGTGGTGGTCTATACAGTACCAATCTATGCGTTGATTTGAGTGGTGGTCTATACAGTACCAGTCTATGTGTTGATTTGAGTGATGGTCTGTACAGTACCAGTCTATGTGTTGATTTGAGTGATGGTCTGTACAGTACCAGTCTATGCGTTGATTTGAGTGGTGGTCTGTACAGTACCAGTCTATGCATTGATTTGAGTGGTGGTCTGTACAGTACCAGTCTATGTGGATTTGATTTGATTTGAGTGGTGGTCTGTACAGTACCAGTCTATGCATTGATTTGAGTGGTGGTCTGTACAGTACCAGTCTGTGTGGATTTGATTTGATTTGAGCGGTGGTCTGTACAGTACCAGTCTATGCGTTGATTTGAGTGGTGGTCTGTACAGTTCCAGTCTATGCGTTGATTTGAGTGGTGGTCTGTACAGTACCAGTCTTTGTGGATTTGATTTGATTTGAGTGGTGGTCTGTACAGTACCAGTCTGTGTGGATTTGATTTGATTTGAGCGGTGGTCTGTACAGTACCAGTCTATGCGTTGATTTGAGTGGTGGTCTGTACAGTACCAGTCTTTGTGGATTTGATTTGATTTGAGTGGTGGTCTGTACAGTACCAGTCTATGCGTTGATTTGAGTGGTGGTCTGTACAGTACAAGTCTGTGTGGATTTGATTTGATTTGAGCGGTGGTCTGTACAGTACCAGTCTGTGTGGATTTGATTTGAGCGGTGGTCTGTACAGTACCAGTCTATGTGTGGATTTGAGTGGTGGTCTGTACAGTACCAGTCTGTACAGTACCAGTCTATGTGTGGATTTGAGTGGTGGTCTATACAGTACCAGTCTATGTGTTGATTTGAGTGGTGGTCTGTACAGTACCAGTCTGTATGTGGATTTGATTTGATTTGAGTGATGGCTTGTACAGTACAAGTCTGTACAGTACCAGTCTGTTTGGATTTGATTTGATTTGAGTGGTGGTCTGTACAGTACCAGTCTGTGTGGATTTGATTTGATTTGAGCGGTGGTCTGTACAGTACCAGTCTATGTGGATTTGATTTGAGTGGTGGTCTGTACAGTACCAGTCTATGTGGATTTGATTTGAGCGGTGGTCGGTACAGTACCAGTCTATGTGTGGATTTGATTTGAGTGGTGGTCTGTACAGTACCAGTCTGTACAGTACCAGTCTGTGTGGATTTGATTTGAGCGGTGGTCTGTACAGTACCAGTCTGTGTGGATTTGATTTGAGCGGTGGTCTGTACAGTACCAGTCTGTGTGGATTTGATTTGATTTGAGTGATGGCTTGTACAGTACCAGTCTGTACAGTACCAGTCTGTGTGGATTTGATTTGATTTGAGCGGTGGTCTGTACAGTACCAGTCTGTGTGTGGATTTGAGTGGTGGTCTATACAGTACCAGTCTATGTGGATTTGATTTGAGCGGTGGTCTGTACAGTACCAGTCTATGTGTGGATTTGATTTGAGTGGTGGTCTGTACAGTACCAGTCTGTGTGGATTTGATTTGAGTGGTGGTCTGTACAGTACCAGTCTGTGTGTGGATTTGATTTGAGTGGTGGTCTGTACAGTGCCAGTCTATGTGTGGATTTGATTTGAGCGGTAGTCTGTACAGTTCCAGTCTATGTGTGGATTTGATTTGATTTGAGCGGTGGTCTGTACAGTACCAGTCTGTGTGGATTTGATTTGATTTGAGCGGTGGTCTGTACAGTACCAGTCAGTGTGTTGATTTGAGTGGTGGTCTGTACAGTACCAGTCTGTACAGTACCAGTCTGTGTGGATTTGATTTGATTTGAGCGGTGGTCTGTACAGTACCAGTCTGTGCAGTACCAGTCTGTGTGGATTTGATTTGATTTGAGCGGTGGTCTGTACAGTACCAGTATGTGTGGATTTGATTTGAGCGGTGGTCTATACAGTACCAGTCTGTGCAGCACCAGTCTGTGTGGATTTGATTTGATTTGAGCGGTGGTCTGTACAGTACCAGTCTGTGTGTTGATTTGAGTGGTGGTCTGTACAGTACCAGTCTGTACAGTACCAGTCTGTGTGGATTTGATTTGATTTGAGCGGTGGTCTGTACAGTAACAGTCTGTGTGGATTTGATTTGAGCGGTGGTCTGTACAGTACCAGTCTGTGTGGATTTGATTTGAGCGGTGGTCTGTACAGTACCAGTCTGTGTGGATTTGATTTGAGCGGTGGTCTGTACAGTACCAGTCTGTGTGGATTTGATTTGATTTGAGTGGTGGTCTGTACAGTACCAGTCTGTGCAGTACCAGTCTGTGTGGATTTGATTTGATTTGAGCGGTGGTCTGTACAGTACCAGTCTGTGCAGTACCAGTCTGTGTGGATTTGATTTGATTTGAGCGGTGGTCTGTACAGTACCAGTATGTGTGGATTTGATTTGAGCGGTGGTCTATACAGTACCAGTCTGTGCAGTACCAGTCTGTGTGGATTTGATTTGATTTGAGCGGTGGTCTGTACAGTACCAATCTGTGTGTTGATTTGAGTGGTGGTCTGTACAGTACCAGTCTGTACAGTACCAGTCTGTGTGGATTTGATTTGATTTGAGCGGTGGTCTGTACAGTACCAGTCTGTGTGGATTTGATTTGAGCGGTGGTCTGTACAGTACCAGTCTGTGTGGATTTGATTTGAGCGGTGGTCTGTACAGTACCAGTTTATGTGTTGATTTGATTGGTGGTCTGTACAGTACCAGTCTGTATGTGGATTTGATTTGATTTGAGCGGTGGTCTGTACAGTACCAGTCTATGTGGATTTGATTTGAGCGGTGGTCTGTACAGTACCAGTCTGTGTGGATTTGATTTGAGCGGTGGTCTGTACAGTACCAGTCTATGTGTGGATTTGATTTGAGCGGTGGTCTGTACAGTACCAGTCTGTGTGGATTTGATTTGAGCGGTGGTCTGTACAGTACCAGTCTGTATGGATTTGATTTGAGTGGTGGTCTGTACAGTACCAGTCTGTGTGTTGATTTGAGTGGTGGTCTGTACAGTACCAGTCTATGTGTTGATTTGAGTGGTGGTCTGTACAGTACCAGTCTGTGTGGATTTGATTTGATTTGAGTGATGGCTTGTACAGTACCAGTCTGTACAGTACCAGTCTGTGTGGATTTGATTTGATTTGAGCGGTGGTCTGTACAGTACCAGTCTATGTGGATTTGATTTGATTTGAGCGGTGGTCTGTACAGTACCAGTCTGTGTGGATTTGATTTGATTTGAGCGGTGGTCTGTACAGTACCAGTCTGTGTGTGGATTTGAGTGGTGGTCTATACAGTACCAATCTATGCGTTGATTTGAGTGGTGGTCTATACAGTACCAGTCTATGTGTTGATTTGAGTGATGGTCTGTACAGTACCAGTCTATGTGTTGATTTGAGTGATGGTCTGTACAGTACCAGTCTATGCGTTGATTTGAGTGGTAGTCTGTACAGTACCAGTCTATGCATTGATTTGAGTGGTGGTCTGTACAGTACCAGTCTATGTGGATTTGATTTGATTTGAGTGGTGGTCTGTACAGTACCAGTCTATGCATTGATTTGAGTGGTGGTCTGTACAGTACCAGTCTGTGTGGATTTGATTTGATTTGAGCGGTGGTCTGTACAGTACCAGTCTATGCGTTGATTTGAGTGGTGGTCTGTACAGTTCCAGTCTATGCGTTGATTTGAGTGGTGGTCTGTACAGTACCAGTCTTTGTGGATTTGATTTGATTTGAGTGGTGGTCTGTACAGTACCAGTCTGTGTGGATTTGATTTGATTTGAGCGGTGGTCTGTACAGTACCAGTCTATGCGTTGATTTGAGTGGTGGTCTGTACAGTACCAGTCTTTGTGGATTTGATTTGATTTGAGTGGTGGTCTGTACAGTACCAGTCTATGCGTTGATTTGAGT
Organism: Oncorhynchus mykiss; assembly: GCF_013265735.2. NCBI lineage: Eukaryota > Metazoa > Chordata > Actinopteri > Salmoniformes > Salmonidae > Oncorhynchus > Oncorhynchus mykiss. The sequence continues at coordinate 100,722,214 of NC_048570.1, read as the reverse complement.
GGTGGTCTGTACAGTACAAGTCTGTGTGGATTTGATTTGATTTGAGCGGTGGTCTGTACAGTACCAGTCTGTGTGGATTTGATTTGAGCGGTGGTCTGTACAGTATCAGTCTATGTGTGGATTTGAGTGGTGGTCTGTACAGTACCAGTCTGTACAGTACCAGTCTATGTGTGGATTTGAGTGGTGGTCTATACAGTACCAGTCTATGTGTTGATTTGAGTGGTGGTCTGTACAGTACCAGTCTGTATGTGGATTTGATTTGATTTGAGTGATGGCTTGTACAGTACAAGTCTGTACAGTACCAGTCTGTTTGGATTTGATTTGATTTGAGTGGTGGTCTGTACAGTACCAGTCTGTGTGGATTTGATTTGATTTGAGCGGTGGTCTGTACAGTACCAGTCTATGTGGATTTGATTTGAGTGGTGGTCTGTACAGTACCAGTCTATGTGGATTTGATTTGAGCGGTGGTCGGTACAGTACCAGTCTATGTGTGGATTTGATTTGAGTGGTGGTCTGTACAGTACCAGTCTGTACAGTACCAGTCTGTGTGGATTTGATTTGAGCGGTGGTCTGTACAGTACCAGTCTGTGTGGATTTGATTTGAGCGGTGGTCTGTACAGTACCAGTCTGTGTGGATTTGATTTGATTTGAGTGATGGCTTGTACAGTACCAGTCTGTACAGTACCAGTCTGTGTGGATTTGATTTGATTTGAGCGGTGGTCTGTACAGTACCAGTCTATGTGGATTTGATTTGATTTGAGCGGTGGTCTGTACAGTACCAGTCTGTGTGGATTTGATTTGATTTGAGCGGTGGTCTGTACAGTACCAGTCTGTGTGTGGATTTGAGTGGTGGTCTATACAGTACCAGTCTATGCGTTGATTTGAGTGGTGGTCTATACAGTACCAGTCTATGCGTTGATTTGAGTGGTGGTCTGTACAGTACCAGTCTATGCGTTGATTTGAGTGGTGGTCTGTACAGTACCAGTCTATGCGTTGATTTGAGTGGTGGTCTGTACAGTACCAGTCTTTGTGGATTTGATTTGATTTGAGTGGTGGTCTGTACAGTACCAGTCTGTGTGGATTTGATTTGATATGAGCGGTGGTCTGTACAGTACCAGTCTATGCGTTGATTTGAGTGGTGGTCTGTACAGTACCAGTCTATGCGTTGATTTGAGTGGTGGTCTGTACAGTACCAGTCATTGTGGATTTGATTTGATTTGAGTGGTGGTCTATACAGTACCAGTCTATGCGTTGATTTGAGTGGTGGTCTGTACAGTACCAGTCTGTGTGGATTTGATTTGATTTGAGCGGTGGTCTGTACAGTACCAGTCTATGCGTTGATTTGAGTGGTGGTCTATACAGTACCAGTCTATGCGTTGATTTGAGTGGTGGTCTGTACAGTACCAGTCTGTGTGGATTTGATTTGATTTGAGTGGTGGTCTGTACAGTACCACAGTCTGTGTGGATTTGATTTGAGCGGTGGTCTGTACAGTACCAGTCTGTGTGGATTTGATTTGATTTGAGCGGTGGTCTGTACAGTACCAGTCTGTGTGGATTTGATTTGAGCGGTGGTCTGTACAGTACCAGTCTATGTGTGGATGTGATTTGATTTGAGTGATGGCTTGTACAGTACCAGTCTGTACAGTACCAGTCTGTTTGGATTTGATTTGATTTGAGCGGTGGTCTGGACAGTACCAGTCTATGTGTGGATTTTAGTGGTGGTCTATACAGTACCAGTCTATGCGTTGATTTGAGTGGTGGTCTGTACAGTACCAGTCTGTACAGTACCAGTCTATGTGTGGATTTGATTTGAGTGGTGGTCTGTACAGTACCAGTGTGTGTGGATTTGATTTGAGTGGTGGTCTGTACAGTACCAGTCTGTGGATTTGATTTGATTTGAGCGGTGGTCTGTACAGTACCAGTCTGTGTGGATTTGATTTGAGCGGTGGTCTGTACAGTACCAGTCTGTATGGATTTGATTTGAGTGGTGGTCTGTACAGTACCAGTCTTTGTGGACGGTGTCCAATCAATCAGTGAGAGAGACTCAAATATGACATTAATTTGTATCGACTGAATACTGAATACCTTTTACATACTGAATACCTTTTATCTCCTACACCTTGTACATCTCAAACACCTTTTACATCTCCTATACCTTTTAAATCTCAAAATTATTTTAAATCACAAACACCTTTTAAATCTCATACACCTTTTAAATCTCCAAAACCTTTTAAATCTCCAAAACCTTTTAAATATCCTACAGGGGAGATGACATGATGAGAGGGGAGGGCAAGGGAGGAGACATGATGAGAGGGGAGGGCAGGGGAGGAGACAAGAGGAGAGAGGAGGTTAGGGGAGGAGACAAGAGGAGAGGGCAGGGGAGGAGACATGATGAGAGGGGAGGGCAGGGGAGGAGACAATAGGAGAGGGGATGGCAGGGGAGGAGACAAGAGGAGAGGGGAAAGCAGGGGAGGAGACATGATGAGAGGGGAGGGCAGGGGAAGAGACAAGAGGAGAAGAATAGACAGAATAGAAGAGAGGTTGATTTTAGGTAGGTAGAGTGCAGCTCTATCTGCTGCTGTCTATCAGAAAGAAGAGGAGGGGAGAGAAGAGAGGAGAGGAGGGGAGGGGAGAAGAGAAGAGAAGAGGAGAGGAGGGGAGGCGAGAGGGGAAGAGGAGAGGAGGGGAGGCGAGAGGGGAAGAGGAGAGGAGGCGAGAGCGGAAGAGGAGAGAGAGCGAGAGATCCTCTCTAGATAAGATGAATCACTGTACGTACAGTCCTCTGACTCACTGTTATGTAACCTCATACATTCAAACCAGATGCAGAGGAGGGAGAGAGGAAGGAAGCTGCATCTAAACAGAGTTTCACGCCTGTCCCCCAAATGACTCATTATTCCCTATATAGTGTGTTACTTTAGCCCAGGGCCCTATGGAGGGATTAGAGTGCCATTTGGGACTCATGACCTCGTGATCTGCATAAAGTTACCATGGATACTACGTTACGATTAGTGAGGTGAGACCATGTATACTACGTTACCATGGATACTACGTTACGATTAGTGAGGTGAGACCATGTATACAACGTTACCATGGATACTACGTTACGAATAGTGAGGTGAGACCATGTATACAACGTTACCATGGATACTACATTACCATTAGTGAGGTGAGACCACGGACACTACGTTACCATGGATACTACGTTACGATTAGTGAGGTGAGACCATGGACACTACGTTACGGTTAGTGAGGTGAGACCATGGACACTACGTTACCATGGATACTGCGTTACGATTAGTGAGGTGAGACCATGTATACTACGTTACCGTGGATACTACATTACGATTAGTGAGGTGAGACCATGTATACTACATTACCATGGATACTACGTTACGATTAGTGAGGTGACGCCATGGACACTATGTTACGATTAGTGAGGTGACACCATGTATACTACATTACCATGGATACTACGTTACGATTAGTGAGGTGACACCACGGACACTACATTACCATGGATACTACGTTACGATTAGTGAGATGACTCCATGTATACTACATTACCATGGATAGATACTATGTTACGATTAGTAAGGTGAGACCACGGACACTACGTTACCATGGATACTACGTTACGATTAGTGAGGTGACGCCATGGACACTATGTTACGATTAGTGAGGTGAGACCACGGACACTACGTTACCATGGATACTACGTTACGATTAGTGAGGTGATGCCATGGACACTATGTTACGATTAGTGAGGTGAGACCATGGACACTACATTACCATGGATACTACATTACGATTAGTGAGGTGAGACCACGGACACTACGTTACCATGGATACTACGTTACGATTAGTGAGGTGATGCCATGGACACTATGTTACGACTAGTGAGGTGAGACCATGGACACTACGTTACGATTAGTGAGGTGACACCATGGACACTACATTACCATGGATACTACATTACGATTAGTGAGGTGACACCATGGATACTACATTACGATTAGTGAGGTGACACTATGTTACCATGGATACTATGTTACGATTAGTGAGGTGACACCATGGATACAACGTTGTGATTAGTGAGGTGATACTACGTTACCATGGACACTACGTTACGGTTAGTGAGGTGAGACCATGGACACTATGTTATCATGGATACTACGTTATGATTAGTGAGTGAACACCGTGGACACTAGGTTACTATTAGTGAGGTGACACTACGTTACCATGGACACTACGTTATGATTAGTGAGGTGATACTACGTTACCATGGACACTACGTTACGGTTAGTGAGGTGAGACCATGTATACTACATTACCATGGATACTACGTTACGATTAGTGAGGTGATACTACGTTACCATGGACACTACGTTATGATTAGTGAGGTGATACTACGTTACAATGGACACTACGTTACGGTTAGTGAGGTGAGACCATGTATACTACATTACCATGGATACTACGTTACGATTAGTGAGGTGAGACCACGGACACTACGTTACCATGGATACTACATTACGATTAGTGAGGTGATACTACGTTACCATGGACACTACGTTATGATTAGTGAGGTGATACTACGTTACAATGGACACTACGTTACGGTTAGTGAGGTGAGACCATGGACACTACGTTACCATGGATACTGCTTTACGATTAGTGAGGTGAGACCATGGACACTACGTTACCGTGGATACTACGTTACGATTAGTGAGGTGAGACCATGTATACTACATTACCATGGATACTACGTTACGATTAGTGAGGTGAGACCACGGACACTACGTTACCATGGATACTACGTTACAATTAGTGAGGTGACACCATGGATACTACGTTACGATTAGTGAGGTGATACTACGTTACCATGGATACTACGTTATGATTAGTGAGGTGACGCCATGGATACTACGTTACGATTAGTGAGGTGATACTACGTTACCATGGATACTACGTTATGATTAGTGAGGTGATACTACGTTACCATGGACACTACGTTACGGTTAGTGAGGTGAGACCATGGACACTATGTTATCATGGATACTACGTTATGATTAGTGAGTGAACACCGTGGGCACTAGGTTACCATGGACACTACGTTACGATTAGTGAGGTGACACCATGGACACTAGGTTACGATTAGTGAGGTGACGCCATGGACACTGCGTTATCATGGATACTACGTTATGATTAGTGAGTGAACACCATGGATACTACGTTACCATGGATACTACGTTCCGATTCGTGCTAACTGGAGCCAGAGGGGAGGGATGCCGTCTTATCGGCTCTTGACCAACCACGCCATTTGTTTTTTGTTTTTTGCCTTGTTCGTAACTTGTTTTGTACATAATGTTGCTGCTACCGTCTCTTATGAGTGAAAAGAGCTTCTGGTTCACCTCCAACTGGACGAAGAGTTCTTCTTCAACGAGTCAGATGGGAGGGAGATACTACAGACACCCGACCAGGCCCAGATCCCTGTGATTTGCTGGAGAATGAAACTGAGATTTTGAGGCAAAAGATCAGGATGCCTTGTGAGGATCAGGCAACAGGTGGCTAATCTGCCCTCCATCCTGCTAGCTAACGTTCAATCGCTGGAAAATAAATGGGACCAACTGAAAGCATGTATCCTACCAACGGGGCATTAAAAACGGTCATATCTTATGTTTCACTGAGTTGTGGCTAAACGAACGCATTACGAACATACAGCTGGCGGGTTATACACTCTATCAGCAGGATAGAACAGCAGACACTGGTAAGACACGGGGCGAGGGCCTGTGCATATATGTAAACAACAGCTGGTGCACGATATCTAAGGAAGTCTCGAGGTCTTGCTCGCCTGATGTAGAGTATCTCATGATAAGCTGTAGATCACACTGTCTACCTGGAGAGTTTTCATTTTTATTTTTTGCAGCTGTCTACATACCACGACAGAACGATGCTGGCACTAAAACCACATTCAAAGAGCTGTATTCCGCCATAAGCAAACAGGAAAATGCTCATCCAGAGGCGGCGCTCCTAGTGGCCGGGGACTCCACAGGGGTGCGTGCTCAGTCCCCTCTTGTACTCCCTGTTCACCCACGACTGCATGGCTCCTTCCTTTCAGAGAGACACAGTGTGACTGTCAAACTGACTCCACCAGACTCCGTCCTGTCAGAGAGACACAGTGTGACTGTCAAACTGACTCCTTCCTGTCAGAGAGACAAGGTGTGACTGTCAAACTGACTCCACCAGACTCCTTCCTGTCAGAGAGACAAGGTGTGACTGTCAAACTGACTCCACCAGACTCCTTCCTGTCAGAGAGACAAGGTGTGACTGTCAAACTGACTCCTTCCTGTCAGAGAGACAAGGTGTGACTGTCAAACTGACTCCACCAGAATCCTTCCTGTCAGAGAGACAAGGTGTGACTGTAAATCAGAGAGAGACCTCCATGACAGGTGGTTGTTTTATCAGAGAGACATCCATGACAGGTGGTTGTTTTATCAGTGACCTCCATGACATGTGGTTGTTTTATCAGAGAGAGACCTCCATGACAGGTGGTTGTTTTATCAGAGAGACCTCCATGACAGTTGGTTGTTTTATCAGAGAGACATCCATGACAGGTGGTTGTTTTATCAGTGACCTCCATGACATGTGGTTGTTTTATCAGAGACCTCCATGACAGGTGGTTGTTTTATCAGAGAGAGACCTCCATGACAGGTGGTTGTTTTATCAGAGAGACCTCCATGACAGGTGGTTGTTTTATCAGAGAGACCTCCATGACAGGTGGTTGTTTTATCAGAGAGACATCCATGACAGGTGGTTGTTTTATCAGAGAGACCTCCATGACAGGTGGTTGTTTTATCAGAGAGACATCCATGACAGGTGGTTGTTTTATCAGAGACCTCCATGACATGTGGTTGTTTTATCAGAGAGAGACCTCCATGACAGGTGGTTGTTTTATCAGAGAGACATCCATGACAGGTGGTTGTTTTATCAGAGACCTCCATGACATGTGGTTGTTTTATCAGAGAGAGACCTCCATGACAGGTGGTTGTTTTATCAGAGAGACCTCCATGACAGGTGGTTGTTTTATCAGAGAGACCTCCATGACAGGTGGTTGTTTTATCAGAGAGAGACCTCCATGACAGGTGGTTGTTTTATCAGAGAGACCTCCATGACAGCTGGTTGTTTTATCAGAGAGACCTCCATGACAGCTGGTTGTTTTATCAGAGAGACCTCCATGACAGGTGGTTGTTTTATCAGAGAGAGACCTCCATGACAGGTGGTTGTTTTATCAGAGAGACCTCCATGACAGCTGGTTGTTTTATCAGTGACCTCCATGACATGTGGTTGTTTTATCAGAGAGAGACCTCCATGACAGGTGGTTGTTTTATCAGAGAGACCTCCATGACAGGTGTTTTTTTTTATCAGAGACCTCCATGACAGGTGGTTGTTTTATCAGAGATACCTCCATGACAGGTGGTTGTTTTATCAGAGACCTCCATGACAGGTGGTTGTTTGGTCAGAGACATCCATGACTTCCTCCCTCTCTCTCTCTGTCCAAACCTGTCCTACCAGTACCCCCCACCACCCCACCACCACTCTCCACTCCGTCTTGAATAGAACTCAGAGATGTGACGTGGTTTTTTCCTTTCTGAAATGTAATTCCATTGGCAAAAGTTTTCATAACCCTTGACTTTAAAATGTTGTCAGTTTACAACCTTAATATAAAATGAATTAAATAATTGGTCCCCCTCATCAATCTACACACAATACCTCATAAAGACAAAGCTAAAACAGGTTTTCAGACATTTTTGCTAATTTATTACAATTAAAAACAGAAAAATTACATTTACATAAGTATTCAGACCCTTTACTCAGTACTTTGTTGTAGCACCTTTAGCAACGATTAGTCTTCTTGAGTCTTCTTGGGTATGATGCTACAAGCTTGGCACACCTGTATTTGGGGAGTTTCTCCCATTCTTCTCTGCAGATCCTCTCAAGCTCTGTCAGGTTGGATGGGGAGCGTCGCTGCAAAGCTATTTTCAGGTCTCTCCAGAGTCCCGGCTCTGGCTGGGCCACTCAGAGACATCAGAGACTTGTCCAGAAGCCACTCCTGCGTTGTCTTGGCTCTGTGCTTAGTGTCGTTGTCCTGTTAGAAGGTTAACCTTCGTACTAGTCTGAGGTCCTGAGCGTTCTGGAGCATGTTTTCAACTCTACGGACAATTCCTTCTACCTCATGGCGTGATTTTTGCTCTTACATGAACCTTATATAAATAGGTTTGTGCCTTTCCAAATCATGTCCAATCAATTGAATTTACCACAGGTGGACTCCAATCAAGTTGTAGAAACGTTAAGGATGATCGATGGAAACAGGATGCACCGGAGCTCAATTTGGAGTCTCATAGCAAAGGGTCTGAATACTTATGCAAATAAGGTATTTCCGTTTTTTATTTATTTTTAGTACATTTTCAAAAAACGTTTTGCTTTGTTATTATGGCTTATTGTGAGTAGATTGATGAGGAAAACGTTTTATTGAATCCGTTTTAGAATAAGGCTGTACTGTAACAAAATGTGGAAAAGGGGAAGCGGTCTGAATACTCTCAGGTTGGTGTTCATGGATGTTAATCTCCGGTGATATTCCCAGGTGTCAGACATGACCCTGCCCTGCCTTGCCAGTAGGAGGGACTTGATGCTTGGTACCAACTTCTGCTCTGTTCGTTTTCCCTTCAAGTGCCAGGGCCCTAGTCCTTCTTGCTACGACGAGTCCGACCACCGAGAACTTGGAGTCCGGTAACGTTACAAGCGTACAGACACGACCGTGGAACCTAGAATACACTACACGGCGGTTAAAATATGAAAAGAGAAGGCTTTCATATCTTTATCGTGTAATATGTTTTATTTATTTTCCTCATCGGGGGTCTTGGAAAACGGAAGACCATAAGTACACTACAGAAGCGAGCATATAGCAGCGATACCTTCCTTCACACGCATGGTCAGGCACTCCGGTGCGGCGTCCGCGCACGGTCACATAGCCTCCATATACACCCTCACAGACACACAACTAGAACCAAAACAGTCATTTCTACAATTCTACTCCAGCCCACAAACGAAGACTTATTTTTTGGATAAACACCCTTTTCTGGACCGAGTCATGGATGTGTGGTCGTACTGGAGCAGGATATGCTGTCGGAGGGTGTTGTTTCTGTTCTGTGTGTTCCAGGAATATCTCAGCTCGATGCTGGACTGCCCGCCAACCTGCAGCTGCTCGCTCACCGAGATATATTGTAATAAATCCGACACCGGGAAATTCTTCCCTGTGGTGGCGCTCCAAGACACCGGGAGCTCAGGCAACAGCAGTGTGGATATAGCCGAGCTTTTCAACAATATCTCGTCCAT
>NC_048570.1:100705321-100707821 GCF_013265735.2 Oncorhynchus mykiss | reverse complement strand
TTTACTTATTACATTTTTTTCTTGAAGAAAGGTTTGAATTCTTGAATTCAAAATGCTACAGAAAATCTTTCCCAAGTTACTGTTGACGCAAATTCCCCTGTAATTATTGGGGTCTGATTTGTCTCCACTTTTGTGGATAGGGGAGATGAGCCCCTGGTTCCAGACATCAGGGAAGCAGCCAGAAGTTAAAACCATGTTGAACAATTTAAGCACAGCATTTTGCAACTCAGGTGTGCTGTTTTTCAGCATTTCATTTCTGATGTTGTCTACACCACAAGCCTTTTTTGATTTAATAGATTTTAGCTTTTCATTTAGTTCTTGTTGGGTTATTGGGTAATCTAATGGATTTTGGTTGTTTTTAATGACTGATTCCAGGATGTTCAATTTTTCTTTAATTTCTAATTGGTTCTGGTTTAAGTCTTTTTGTGGGATGTTTTTGTATAGATTATCAAAGTAAGTTTTCCAAATTCCTACATCTTGTATGGCTAATTCTTGTGGCTTTGTTGTGCTTAAATTGTTCCACATGTCCCAGAACTGATTTTGGTCAATTGCGTTTTCAATTTCATCAAGTGTCTTGTTGGTATAATTCAATTTCTTGCATTTCAGTGTTTGTTTATACTGTTTCAGAGTTTCAAAGTATTCATATCGTAGCTCTGGGTTGTTTTGATGCTTATGTTTTTTGTTTGACATTTGTCTTAGGTGTTTTCTAATTGTTTTACATTCATTATCAAACCATTTGTCAGAAACATTTTGATTTTTGCTACTGATGTTGCATTGCTTTGGTTTTCTCAAATTTGCTTTCGATGCTGCTTTTTGGAATATGCAGTTGATGTTTTGGGTAGCTGAATTGACACCATCTTTATTGTTTTGGTACTGTGAGTTATTGAAAAACTGTATAGAGTTCATCATTTCATTTGAGTTCAATGTTTCAATGAATGCCTCTGCACTGTTTGGAGCCCATCTGAACGATTGGTTTATGTTGTAAAGTTTATTGGGCTGTTTTTTTGAATGAATATTGCCGGTTAATTTCTTCAGAAACACGTTGATCTGACTGTGATCTGACAATGGTGTCTGTGGTCTGACAGTGAATGCACTAATGGAGGAGGGGTCAATGTCAGTGATGGCATAATCGACTACACTTGTCCCAAGAGCTGAGCAGTAAGTAAACTGACCTAAAGAGTCCCCTCTGATTCTACCATTAAGCATGTACAGGCCTAAGGCTCGACAGAGATGTACTAACTCTTTTCCATTTTTGTTCAGTATTTGGTCAGGACTGTTTCTATTATTTATAATAGGGCTACTGTACAAGGAGGGGTGTCCAAATATGTGGTGGTTACCTCCCGCATCAGTGTAGTCAGGCTCAGAACCTGTTCTTGCATTGAAATCTCCACAAAGAAGCACTTTACCCTGCGCCTGAAATGTAATGATTTCTGTCTGGAGATTGTCAAAAAACTGATCATCATAATATGATGAATCTGAAGGAGGAGCATAAGCTGCACATATGTATACATCATTGTCACAATAGATTGTACCTTTGTTAAGTTTTAGCCAAATGTGAGTGGTACCTTTTTTCATTTCATTCAGTGCTAAGTCCTGCTTATGCCAAATGATGATTCCACCTGAGTCTCGGCCCCGTTTAACATTTTTATGTTTGATTGATGGTAGTAAACTTTCTCTATAGCCTGAGGGACACTGAGTATCTATGTCTCCACGACACCATGTTTCCAGTAGGATTATGATGTCCTGTCCCTTGATGTTTTTAATCAATTCTGGATTAGTTGTTTTATAACCAAAATGTGAAGAGTATAGGCCCTGGATATTCCAAGAGCTGATAGTTAATGATCTCATTTATAATAAGTGATATTCACTGGTTTGAGTAAAGTACATCGAAAAAAACAAAAAAAAATAAAATATGTATATATACATATATACACACATACACATATACACATATATACATACATATATACATACACATACATATATATATACATATATATATACATACACATACACATACATACACATATATACATACACATACATATACACACATACATACATACATACATACATACATACACACACACACACACACACATACATACACACACACACACACACATATATATATACATATATATACACATACACATACATATATATATATATATATATATACACACATATATGCACATACACATATACACACATACATACATACATACACACACACGCGCACACACACACACACACACACACCATTACATATAATAATTATTATAATACCGGTGTCAATACATTTAGGAATATTTGTAAACAAATGAATAAGAATGGAATAAGATTGCATTGTACTTATGTTATGTGCAATCTGCAACCCTGTGTGTTTGTGTGTGTGTGTGTGCGCGTGCGTGCCCGTGTGTGAATTAAAGGGACTGTCTAGCTCAGTAGTCTGCATATTAGTTGCAGTAGTTGGCGCACCTCTCCTATCTCTGATTGT